>NC_057813.1:554439461-554712703 GCF_018294505.1 Triticum aestivum
GACGTCGCCACGCAGCTGCCCCGCACCGCTCTCACTCTCCCTCGCCCTCCTCCTCTCCCCTGCTCTCTCTCCCTCTCACCCGAAGCACTGCCGCCGCCGCAGCTCGTCACCGACGCGCTCCCCGCCGTTTTCTCGCCCCTCCGTAGAGCCCCCGAGCTCCGCCTCGACCCCCTCTACCTCCTCGTCAAGCCACGCACCTCCGGACGGCCTCCATCGCCGCTATCGCCCTCGTCTTCCTCCTCGGGCTCCGCCGTCCGCCGTCGTCGATTCGCCGTCACCAGGCCTTCCCCGACCCCGCTGTGCTGCTCTGCGTGATCGCGGTGAGCTCCGCCGCCGTTCCCCTCTCTTCTCCCTCCCGTTCCTGTGCCGTAGCGCCGCTCCCCACCACGGCCGAAGCCCCTCGCCGCCGTCCACGTCGCCGCCGCCGTCTCGGCCCGCCTCCGCCCTAACAAAGCCTCCCTCCGCGTTCCTGGTGCCACGAGGGCCCCTCAGGTGGCCTCCCCGTGCCCCGCAGCCCGATCCCGCTCGTGCCCGAACTCCGGCCGCCGCCCCGAGCTTCGCTCCGGCGAGCTCCGGCCTCCCCCGCTGCTTCCACCTACCCTACCAGATGCGCGAGAGCCCGGGCTACGCCCCGGTGCTCTCAGACGTCGTCCCCGTGGCCTGTGGCGCGGACTCCGCCGCGTCCAGAGGTCGCCGGCGACGAGCCCCCGTCGCCTGAGCCCTGCCAGGTGGGGCCGGCCCGTCAGGTGATTAGCTTAGTGCTAATCACCGTTGACTAACCCCCCCCCTGACACTGACAGTGGGCCCGACCCCCCCTAACCATTTAATTAAATTAAAATAACCCCTGTTAACCCCATGTCACTGACGTGTGGGTCCCACACGTCAGGTTTGACCTGGACAGCCGCGTTGACCGCTGATGCAATGATGACGTCATGCTGACGCAATTATACATTTTCTGGAATTAAAATAATTCAGAAAATCCAGAAATTGATTTAAACTTCAAAAATTCATATCAATTCAACCGTAGCTCAGATTGAAATAATTTATATATGAAAAATCATCAGAAAAATGCAATCTTTCCATCTGTACTAGTCTCATGCATGAAAAACCAACTTATACATGCTGAATATGAGAAAACACATTATGGCATATATAAGAGACCTAATTTAGAAATGCATTTGAACCTTTGGTTCAAATGGACTTCAAACCAATTGAATACTAGTTGCATTAGCTCAAACAGCATCACATCTACAGGCCATGTTCATGCATCATATTGTTGCATATGATTGTGTTTTGATTGCCGGCACCGTTCCTTCTCGATAGGTCCTGCTCCGGAGACGTTCCAGAGTACCTGTCTGTGAAGCAGTGCCTCCCTTGTTGATTTACCAGGCAAGCAAACCCCCTTGTTCATTTCGATAAAACCCTACTCTCTCGCTCCTGCTCTCAGTTATTGCATTAGGACAACAACGATTCATCTGCTACTTTGTGCTGCGGTAGTTGAACCCATTCCTCTGCATGACCTGTCATTGCCACAGTAAATAGTTGAAACCCACTAGCATGTGTAGGAGTTGATTGAAGCCACTGATGTGTTCCTACCATGCTATGCCTGCTATTGCTTAGAGTGTGTCAGGTCTGGTTCATTGGGAATGAATTGGAGTGTCACGATATGTTCTATTGCTGAGAGTTAAGTGTGTGAACACGATTTGGTAAAGGTAGCGGTGAGAGACCATGTAGGAGTACATGGTGGGTTGTCTCACTGGAACCGTCCTTAAGCACTGAGTTCTGTGTATGTTGTCCAATGACTCGATACTACCACACATTGGGTTCCGGTAACTCGACCCCTCTCGACTTATTAACCAACTTGGTCTCTGTCCAGGAGTCGCAACTAGTTTCTGGTGTTTGTAGGTAGTGCTATTTTTCTACCAAGTGGCACCCGGCAGGGTGGGCTTGGGACAGACTAGGCACACGTGGCCCGGTGTACCGAGTGGCACCCGGTTGGTGGGCTCGGGAACCCTGTACACATCGTTTGGGGCCGTAAGCGACACCCCGGCCGGATCTCCTTGCGGATGGAACCCGAATAGGCGATAAACCTGGACTAGAGTCTTGTGTGGTTAGTCAGGTCGTGGCCGACACCCTCGCCAGGCTTCCGCTTGAAGGTTGCCGAGATACATGACGTGTACATGGCGGTAAGTGGCGAGAGCGTGTGTGAAGAAGTACACCCCTGCAGGGTTAACATGATCTATTCGAATAGCCGGGTCCGCGGTTATGGACTTCTTGGATGCTTACATGGTACATAGACAACTTGAAGTGGATACTATAAAATGCTCAAGACAAGTGTGAGTGCTATGGATGGCCTTCTCGTAGGGAGACGGGGATGAATCCATAGTAGTGTATTGTGTGGTGATTAGTGGACTCGTGTACGTTGTTTCACCTCCAGAGTTTCTGGTAGTCGTAGAACAGGATAGCCACAGAGTCAAAGCTGGCTTGCTGCAACTAAACCCCACATTACCTCTTGATACAGATGCATGTATGATAGGATCTGATGTAAGTCTTGCTGAGTACCTTTGTACTCATGTTGCTTTAATTATGTTTTTGCAGCGGAGACTTCGGTCTTACTAGTGTTCTCGTGGACTTCGACTAGTAGCTAGTACCTCAGCTACGATCTTGATCGGATGTTGTAGATAGTCAGGCTCTTCAGCCTTTTTCATTTATAGATGTCTGTACCCAGACATGTAATGCTTCCGCTTGTTGCTTGTATGCTCTGTATGACGGGTCTTGTGACCCCTGTTTGCAATAAATGCTATGATGGCTCTTCTGAGCCTTTATCTATATAATTGTTGAGTTATGCTGTGATGCCATGTTGTACAGCACATACTTGCATGTTATGCGTACGTGTAATGTGTAGTGCTATGTGTGGGATCTGACTATCTAGTTGTTTATCTTTAGTAGCTTCTCTTACCGGGAAATGTCTCCTAGTGTTACCGCTGAGCCATGGTAGCTTGCTACTACTCTGGAACACTTAGGCTGGCCGGCATGTGTCCTTCTTCGTTCCTGTGTCTGTCCCTTCGGGGAAATGTCACGCTTTGAGTACCGGAGTCCTGTTAGCCCGCTACAGCCCGGTTTACCGGAGTCCTGCTAGCCCAGTGCTACAGCCCGGACCCACTTGCTGATGACCGACACGTTCGAAGCTGGGTCATGGATGCCTGTCCCTGTAAGTCTGTGCCACTTTGGGTTTACGACTAGTCATGTCAGCCCGGGCTCTTTATCATATGGATGCTAGCGACACCGTCATATACGTGTGCCAAAATGCGCAAACGGTCCCGGGCAAAGGTAAGACGACACCCGTGGGGATACCGTGCGTGAGGCCGCAAAGCGATATGAGGTGTTACATGCTAGATCGATGTGGCATCGAGTCGGGGTCCTGACAGTACGTGTTCGTCTCATGCATCCGAGCATTTTCCCCGTTGTCCGTTTTGCAATCCGGCGTTCCTATGTCATCCGGCGTTCCCCTTTTGCCTCTCGTTGTGAGCGGGTGTTAAACTTTCTCAGAATGGCCCGAGGTTTGCCAAGCGGCCTTGGTATAGCACCGGTAGACCGCCTGTCAAGTTTCGTGCCATTTGGAGGTCGTTTGGTACCCCAACGGTTAACCGGGTAACCGTAAAAGCCTCCTTCTCTTTGCAGCCCAACACCCCTTCCAAACTGGCCCAAAACCCATCTAAGTCCCCTCCATGCTCTCGGTCGTTCTATCACGATCGTGTGGGCGAAAACCGCTCCTCATTTGGACTCTCCTAGCTCCTTCTACCTATAAAAAGGCATCCCCCATCCATTTTCGCAGATCAAACCCTAGTTTTTCCCTCCGCGCAGCGCCGGACATGTCCGTCCCCGGCCGGACACGTCCGCCGCCGCCCTTCCAATGAATCGCAAGCCGCCACGTCACCACTCCGCCGCCAGCCCTTCGCCTCCACCGCGCCGGCCCTCTCGGCCTAGATCGGGGCCCGCCCGAGCCCATCGGGGTCCGGACGAGCCCGCGCGCCTCCAGCCGCTGCTTGCCGGACCTCGCCGAGCTCCCGCCGCCGCCATATCGGCCCGCCGCCGCGCCTCCTCGCCGGTGCGTCGTGCCCCGCCTTCTCCGGCGCCCCAGGTCCCGCCGCCCGCTGCCGTCTCCTCCTTCCCCTCTCCTTTTCTCTCTCTCTCATCTCCCCGTTCTCTCTGCAGGAAGGCGCCGCCGCCGCCGGAGCTTCCTCGCCGCCGTCCCGTCGCGTGTTGCCTCCGGATCTGGCCGGAACGGGTCCGGAGCGACCGGTTCCAGTCGTCCCCATCGCCCTTCGACCTCCCCGCCGTTGCCGCGCCCTCGCTGGCGCTCGGACTCCGGCGCCGCCGCCGCCTGGCAAGATCGGGAGGAGCCCGATCCCGCTGGCCGTTGACCGCGTGTGCTCCCACGTGGGCCGTATCCCCCTCCAGGCCCAGTCGGCCCCTTCCCGCGTCCTGGGCCAAAGCCCGCTAGGTGAGCCTTAGTCCGCAGCCCCTGTCCTTCGCCTGTACACACTTTAGTTACCTCGCGCTCACCTGTTTTTTTTCTGAAATTGACTAAGTCCCGAAATATTTTGACATTATCATGCCATGTTCGTCGCATCATATCTCTGCATCCATAGCCCCGTTTCGTGCGTGTAATATGTCAAATTGTTCGTCTCAACGAGTACATCATTTCATTCCATTGCATCATGTTCGTTTGAGCTCATCTTGATGCCTGAATCATCATTGCAAGAGTGCTTCATAATGTTGTCTGCTGTCTATTAACAGAACATGCACTTTTGTCATTTTTGCCATGATTGATGTGTGTATCCTATGAGGTTGATGTCTACATGTGTTTTGATCTATGCCATGTCTTCTTTACAGAGGTGCTTACCATATATTTTTGTGATCAATGTGGTGACTAGCACAAGCATGCAAACTAGGCATCGTGATGTTACTGATTTTAGTCCCTGTTCTGCTGTTATTTTGATGCCATGTAAACTTGATGCTACAGAGAGATCCATGCATATTTTGAGATACTTCAGTAAGTATGTTTTGAACATATGGTTATGCTCTATCCATTCATGCCCCTGTTTGCAATTATGGAGTAGTCTAGCATGTCATTTTCGTGCTCTACTTTTGCTTCAAAATGTTTCCGGGCAGATTGTTTACATGTTATTCAATTTTGCCAAGGTTGTTGTAGTTGATCCGTGTATGCTATGATGTTGTTCTTGCCATGTATAGCTTCTATGCCATGTCTTATTGATGGATGTATGCTTAGTTTATCATGAAATGCTCTGTAGTGAGTGCATCAAGCTCATCAACATGCCTACTTATTATTGTTCCTGTCATGTTTGAATCTGTATTATAACTTGCTATGTTTACATGGGTGCCATCATATTTTCTGATCCTTTTTGGCTCATGGTCAGTAAGGGACTTTTGTTCTATGCAATTAGTAGATTCATGCCATGCCTTTGTTTGCCATGTTAAGTTCCTGTAACATGTTGTTTGATAGCTCTAAACATTCAACATGATGTTACTTTCTGCAAAGTCTGAACTGTTATTATTTGCAATATTTCCATGTGTGTTTGAGCATGTTCTAGTGATTTCTGGAGTTAGCTCAGTGTTCATGTTTTGTTATGCTTTACCTGTACATCATGCCCATGTCTTTTGTTTTCTTGTTGAGGTCCTGTAGCATGTTGTTTTGATGCTTGCAATATGCCTAGTTGTTGTTTTGGACAGCTTGTCCTTTAAACTTGTTTATGTGTGCGTGTTGAACCGTTGCTCCGTTTTGAGTGTGCTCTATATGAAACTTTCTTGATTTCGCATGTAGTTTGATATTAACATGTTGCATCCATGTTTTAAGGTGTTTGCTTGATGTTTGGATGCATTTTGCATCAATGCCATGTTTAACTTGTTTTGCTCATATCTTCTAGGCCGTAGCTCCGAACTAAATGAACTTTATATGTAACTTGACTAGAATCTCGTGTAGATCATCTTTGTGAATCTTAACTTGATGTTTAACAACTTGAACATAAGGTTTATTCAGATCTGGACCAATTTCTAAATATGCATATGAGGACTTACCGGAATTGTTATATGTTGTTCCCGGCCTCATTTAAACTTGCCTTGATGTGTTTCTCTTGTATGCATCATCCTTTGCCATGAGTAGCTTCATTTAGTCTTGTCTTGCATCATACTTGTTTGTGCATCATGCCTTGTTCATGTGTGGTGTGTTTACCATGTTGTGTGCTTCTTCTCGATAGTTCCCGTTTCGTTGCGATCGTGAGGATTCGTTCATCTATGCTTGGTTTGTCTTCGTGGCTTCATCTTCTTCATGGGCTTGTTCTTCTTCCTTGCGGGATTTCAGGCAAGATGAACGCTACCCTGGATCTCACTACTATCATTGCTATGGTAGTTGCTTCGTTCTATCGCTTTGCTGCGGCACCTATCTTTTGCTCATCAAGCCATCCCAAATTGCCATGAACCTCTAACCTTTGACACTTTTCCTATGCAAACCGTTGTTTGGCTATGTTACCACTTTGCTCAGCCCCTCTTATAGCGTTGCTAGTTGCAGGTGAAGTTGAAGATTTCTCCATGGTGGACAGGATTTTGGTTGGGATATCACAATATCTCTTATATTATTAATGCATCTATATACTTGGTAAAGGGTGGAAGACTCGGCCTTTTGCCTGGTGTTTTGTTCCACTCTTGCCGCCCTAGTTTCCGTCATACCAGTGTTATGTTCCCGGATTTCGCATTCCTTACGCGGTCGGGTGATTTATGGGACCCCCTTGACAGTTCGCTTTGAATAAAACTCCTCCAGCAAGGCCCAACCTTGGTTTTACCATTTGCCTCACCACCACCTACCTTTTCCCTTGGGAGTCGCTCTCTCGAGGGTCATCTTTATTATAGCCCCCCGGGCCAGTGCTTGTCTAAGTGTTGGTCCGAACCAGAGCCACTTGCAGCGCCACCTCGGGGAAATTTGAGGGTTGGTTTTAGTTGTACGTAGTGTTCATCTGGTGTTGCCCTGAGAACGAGATATGTGCAGCTCCTATCGGGATTGTCGGTGCATCGGGCGGTCTTGCTGGTCTTGTTTTACCATTGTCGAAATGTCTTGTAAACCGGGATTCCGAGTCTGATCGGGTCTTCCTGGGAGAAGGTATATCCTTCGTTGATCGCGCGAGCTTATCATGGGCTAAGTTGGGACACCCCTGCAGGGTATAATCTTTCGAAAGTTGTGCCTGCGGTTATAGGCAGATGGGAATTTGTTAATGTCCGGTTGTAGACAACTTGGCACAAGATCCGAATTAAAACGCATCAACCGCGTGTGTAGCCGTGATGGTCTCTTCTCGGCGGAGTCCGGGAAGTGAACACGGTCTATGGTTTATCTTTGACGTAAGTAGGAGTTCAGGATCACTTCTTGATCATTGCTAGCTTCACGACCGTTCCGCTTGCTCTCTTCTCGCTCTTATTTGCGTATGTTAGCCACCGTATCATGCTTAGTCGCTGCTGCAACCTCACCACTTTACCCCTTCCTTTCCCATTAAGCTTTGCTAGTCTTGATACCCATGGTAATGGGATTGCTGAGTCCTCGTGGCTCACAGATTACTACAACAATAGTTCCAGGTATAGTTTATGTGATGATCATGACGCGAGAGCGATGTTTTGGAGTTCGTCTTCTGCTTCTTCTTCGATCAGGGATAGGTTCCAGGTTGGCAGCTTGGGCTAGCAGGGTGGATGTCATTTGAGTTTTTGTTTGTGTTGCATCCGTAGTCGGATGTTGTCTTATGTATTATGATGTTGTAGTCATGTGGCATTGTATACCTCTTGTATGTATCCCCATCTATTATGTAATGTTGATGTAATGATATCCACCTTGCAAAAGCGTTTCAATATGCGGGTCTATCCTTGGTGGGACCTTCGAGTTCCTTTTGGATAGGGTCGCATATTGGGCGTGACATGGAGCCCTTCGGCACTACGCATGAAGACATCCGGAAGGTGATCTTCAAGGCCAGCGAGGCACCTCTGCCCACGACCGAGGATCGCGGGCACAACTTAACCCACCCTGCTAGTCCGGTAAGTTTTTTCATGTTTTCAAGGTGTACCCTTTACTTGCATATTCTGGGAAAGTGTCTGAGCCTCCCTATTGATTCTTTCAGACCTGGACAGAGAAGGCAGAGCGGATCAACTATGTGGCTCCGCTGCCCGAAGACCCAGAAATCCTGCTTCTAACAAAGATGCTGGTTCCAGCGCCCTATCAAGCACCGGAAAAGAAGTCCAAGAAGAAGGCCAAGGGGACAAGAGGTGGTCTCCGTTGCAAGGGCACTTCGGACGCGATGTTCGAAGACGCCGAGTTTCACTCCTCCGCCGTTGAAGACGACGAGGAAGAGGAGGAAGAAGAAGAGGAAAGCCATTCCCCCCTGCAGGGGGGGGGGAATAAGAGGACGACATCCACGCGTTTGGAGGCCGAGGCATCCAAGAAGGGGAAAGCTTCACTTCCGGAAAGCTCCACCGCAGCCACCGACAGCAGCTCAGAGTGGCAACCCAGGGTCAAGCCCCTGGCCAAATCATGAGTACCCGGACACATTCGTATATCTGGCCTATCTATTGTATTGTTTTGTCACGTTGAATCATGTATTTGTAGTCCGGCTCGGTCCAATCTCGAGCAGTCCTTATCTTCGGAGGATTCGATGGACCCAGACGCGATGGATAGCGGGACCCTTCCCACGGCCTCCACTCCCAAGGACATGGATGGCGCTGAGGCGTCATCCCGAAGGATCCCATGCATGGGAGAGAATCCAGAGGCCGTCAGGAAGGCGCCGGAGGGTGAAGCCTCGGCTGCCGGACACATGGGGGAGCAAACCCCTATGGATACTGACGATTGGGTCCATATCCAATTCGGCCCCCAACCGAATATAATTCTGGAGACTCATATGGCTCCGGAATCAGGAAAGCACCCCTTTTCGAAGGAAGGGGGCGTGTCTGTTCCGCCGGTGACCTCTGTCCATCCATAGGCACCGGATAATTTGCTAGAAGCACTGCAAGGCGCTTCCATTGTTGAGGATCACCGTACCCTTATGGGCACGATGATTGACAGGATCCAGTCCACAAAAAGCGGACTGACTGAAGCCTGCACTAGCCTTCTAACAGGCTTTGAGGTAAGTAATGTAATTGTGTAATAATAATGTCACAGTATAGACAGTAGCCCCTGAGACACTGTCCGGTGTTTGAAAAGACAAGCCGAACAAAGGATAAAATAATTTTCGCAGGAGACTAATCTAAAATGTCTATGTGAATAAGCAGGCATCGCTGCTGGCTGCGACCTCTCATAATGCAGAAGTCTACAGACTGAAGTAGAGTCTGGAGCGGGCCGAGGAAGAGCTCGGCCGCGTGAAGAAGCAGCTGGAGGACAGTCAAGGTATGTAGTAACCTTGTATATATTCAGGAAGGATGAATGATTCGTGCTGGCTAAAGCTCCATGATATTTATTAGGGGCAACGACCTAAGAAGAGTCCCTCAAGAAGGCGCTGGCCGAGGCTGAGGACAGAGCGGCCAAGGAATGAGCTGCACGTGAAAAGCATGAGGCCCGGGTTATTGAGGTCCAGCAAGAGCTCGAGGACGCCGTCAAGAAGTGCGAGTCCTTGGAGCACGACTTTACGGATCAAGAGTCCGAACTTGCCAAGGCCCACCAGAGCACATACGCTGCCCGAGCCGAAGCCCAGGGCGCCCTCCAGGAAATCCAGGCAGCCAAGAAAATCGCGGCGGGTAAGGCTTTTATTATGCAAAGCAGATATGTGAAGGAAAGGTTCCTCTTACTAACCTGGATTTGGAGTTCTCTAGGGGCATTTGCGGATCTGCTGCGCAGCGTGTCAGATGTTGCGAAATTCTACCGAGCCGAAGAGGGGAGCTCTACGGAGAAGCTGTTTTGGTTGCAATACCTTGGGCCAGAGCATCTGGTGCCCTTTCGCGATCAGCTAAAACAGCTAGTCGAGCTGCATAGGGCGGCCAAACTAGCCATGAAGGATTTAATAATCCGGCTATGGCCTGCCAAAGCCATTCCCAGCAGCTACTTCGGACTCGTGAAGCGGCTTGTCAGTGCCTGCCCTCGGCTTGATGCCATCAAGCGGTCGGTCTGCATCGAAGGCGCGTGAATGGCCTTCGCCCGCGCCAAGATGCACTGGGCGAAAATGGGCACCATGAAGCTGATGATTGAGGGACCGCCCGCGGGCAAGGAGCACCGCACACCCGAACTGTATTTTGACAGTGTCCTGGAGGGATCCCGCCTTGTGGCGGAGCAATGTGCTAAGGATATCATATTCCCATAATACACTCATGGTATCCTGTCCTGTACTATGGAACAGATCCGTTATGTAATATAATGTATGTTATTTAAAATTTTACCTCCTGTGCGGCCATTTTGTTAAATCTGAGAGTTGGCCAATCGTCGGCTTCTGCCCCCACATAGGTAGTACGGGGGTGTTCGGGATAAATCTAAACACTCTTTATCCAAGGTTTTGGTCCTTTAAGGAGGTGCTTAGCGCAACGAACCAGGCAATCGGACTATGTGGCTTTATTACTCTCACTTAGCCATAGCAGTTTGACAAGAAAATTTTAGGCGTAGCCCCTGGTGTTCGGAAGTCCAAACTTGGGGCGTTATACATGCCTGATCGGATAAAACCGATTCATCACATAATGCGGAAAAAATCACTAAAGATTTGTAACCTCTCAAACAGGTGACCGGCTCTCGCTGCATCATGATAGTGAGTTTTCGGCTTTCTCTACTGAGGTGCTCATCCGGAAGAACCGGGACACAGTCGTAGTAGTTCTCCCTTTACTACCCTAGCGGACATAGCGGAACGTAAGGTAGTAAGCACAGGAGCCGAGCAACCCAACTATTGACCAAAGACATGATTCAGAGCCGATGCACATAATGCTATAAGTTCGGGGTGCCGAACTGTACTGTAAAAGTGTTCGGACTTCATTGCTATATTATGGGGTGTGATGAAGCCCTGGCGAATTAAGGCGTACCAAAGTGTATAGGCGCAATTTATAAGAATATAAAGAAAGGAAAAAAATCAAGTAATAAGCTGACGCCGCAAATTATTTTCCATTGTAATTTGATTAATATGTCAAGGCATATTTGTACAAGTAATGCGATAAGCAAATAAGGCTATTTGACATGCCACGACCAAGGGCGAGCTGTGTGCGGGTTTTTAAAACAGGTATAACGATCATTAGCAGAGACCACCTGGGAGTTCCCTTGCACGTCAAAACTTCTTGCCTTCTTGGTGTATCCGTCCCTTGATAGGTCCGATTATCATGTTATCAGGAAAAGGCCTGGGGGAAAAAAGAAACATGAAAAGAAAAAATAAATAGTAAAAGTATGCGGGTCCAGGAGCAGTTGAGCCGTATTGTGGACCATGGTCTATCTGTGCCTCCGTCTATGCCCACAGTATTTTGAGTGTGTAGTTATGTACGCGCGGTACAAATGCTGTTGTTTGGTTGGGACCGGGATGGAGACCAAATTGCTAGTCAAGCTCTTGAAGAACTGGACCGTCCTGCTGCGGAGTAGTTCAGACTCATTTAACAGTGTCCGGGAGCTTGGCCGCTGAATTGCGGTTATGCCTTAAAAGGCTGCTCTGCACTTCTGCTGCAAGGGCCGCGGTGTGCTCCTCGGTGCGGAGGGAGCGTTCTGTGTTTCCACTGACTGTTATAACACCGCGTGGCCCAGGCATCTTGAGCTTGAGGTAAGCATAGTGCGGCACCGCATTGAATCGTGGCAAGGCGGTTCGTCCGAGCAGTGTGTGATAGCCACTGCGGAAGGGGATGATATTGAAGATCAATTCTTTCCTTCGGAAATTATCCGGGGATCCGAAGACTACTTCCAATGTGATTGAGCCCGTACAACAGGCCTCTACACCTGGTATGATACCTTTAAAGGTGGTTTTTGTAGGCTTGATCCTTGAGTGATCGATGTCGGTGTCAAAACCGGCGGATCTCGGGTAGGGGGTCCCGATCTGTGCGTCTTAGACTGATGGTAACAGGAAGCAAGGACACAATGTTTACCCAGGTTTGGGCCCTCTCGATGGATGTAAAACCCTACTTCCTGCTTGATTAATATTGAAGATATGAGTAGTACAAGAGTAGATCCACCACGAGATCGTAGAGGCTAAACCCTAGGAGCTAGCCTATGATGGTATGATTGTAATTGTGATCGGCCTTCTAAGGACCAACCTCTCCAGTTTATATAGACACCGGAGAGGGCTAGGGTTTACACGAAGTCGGTTACAAGGAAGGAAATATAATATCCGGATCGCCAACCTTGTCTTCCACGCAAAGGAGAGTCCCATCCGGACACGGGCCGGAGTCTTGAGTCTTCACGCTTCAATAGTCCGGACAATGTATATAGTCCGGCTATGTGGATACCCCATAATCCAGGACTCCCTTAGTAGCCCCCGAACTAGGCTTCAATGATGATGAGTCCGGCACGTAGTCTTGTCTTCGGCATTGCAAGGCGGGTTCCTTCTCCGAATATTCCAAGGTAATTATCGAACACTCAGACCGTGTCCGAATCTGCAAGATGATCTTCACATACCATTGTATAGCATAAATCCGTTCTGCTAGCAATCTTCGTACGTCGTGCCCTTGCATCGTGTCCTGGTCCAACACGAACCGGCGTTTCTTCCCTCACCTAGACTCGTGTTGCAAGGAGGTTTTATTGGCATGTCTTGCCAAAGCAGAGATCATGTTCCTCTTATTACGGGGCCTTTCATCTATATGGGCGTGTGTGACCCCACAACGACCGTTGGTATGACTCCGTGTATTTTTGGATAAGTCTCAAGCGGTCATGCTGAGGACTCTTGATATTCCTCCCCTTTATGAACGGGTCGAGGCCTATGCCTCTTTTCCACCTCCCTTGCTCCTTCCCGCACCTCGAGTTGTAACACCCAAGACCTAAGCTCCAACACCCCAGATCCTCCAGTATGTCCGGATCCAACGCAAAAGGCCAGTGCGTGACCTCCTCAATCCAAGAGGAGGACATTACGAAGCTTAGGGAGGTCGGATACCTGACCACCGATATCCAGCACAGGCTTCTTGCTCCAGGGCAGGTTATCCCTACACCGGAGCCCAATGAGAGTGTTGTGTTTGTCCCTCACTTCCTCCGAGGCCTGGGCCTCACCCTCGACCCCTTTGTGAGGGGGCTCATGTTCTACTATGGGTTGGATTTTCATGATCTGGCTCTGGACGCTATCCTCCGTATCTCGTCGTTCATTATTGTGTGCGAGGCTTTTCTCCACGTCACCCCACACTTCAGCTTATGGCACAAGACCTTCAATGTGAAGCCAAAGATGATCGAGGGGCGACATGCGGAGTGCGGAGGTGCCATAATAAGCAGCAACGCTGATGCCCCATGGCCAGAGGGTTCTTTCCCGGAAGTATCCGATGTATGGCAATGGAGGTGGTTTTATGTTAAGGCTCCCAGAGGCACAAAGTGGGTAGCCTCCCACGAGTTCCGCTCGGGCCCTCCGTCACAGTTGGTGTCTTGGACCGACATAGGACGGAATTGGGGGCCCGCTGGTGATGTACCAATACTGCAGAATCACATACGGGAGCTTCTTGAGAGGGACATAAATCTTGTCAACATCATTCAAGTGATGTTAATCCGACGGATGTTGCCGTGCAAACGTCGGCCTCTCCGGATGTGGGAGTTCAATCTGGAGGGTCCGCGGACTATTAAGCACTTCTTCGGCCTGAGGCTCAAAGGGATGTGTAAATTATTCTTCGGACCGCAAGTAAAGTGTCCGGACACCACCGAGGATGCGGGCCTAAGCTGCAATCACCTAGATGCCTAAGTAAGTATCCTTAAAGCCGGACACCTTGTTTATATTTGTAATAACCATTATTCTAAAAAGCCCTCCATGGCTAGGAATGGCTCAACAAGACGGAGGGAATCAGGTGTCCGGCGCCACTTCCTGAAGGCTCGTCTGGTCCAACCGTTGCCAAGATGCTTGGCCGGGTGCTCAGCAAAATCCCCTCAGGGAAAGGCGAGGGAAAGGGCAGTGAAGCCGAACTTCACAAACTACGCATCCGAACCGGGGGAATCGTTACCTCCCCTGAGGAGGATAGTCGGGATGGGGAGGCTAAAGCCTCCTCCCCGCTCGGGAGAAAGAGGGCCGCCTCCGAAGACTTGGAGGCAGAGATGCCCCAGCAAGGGAAGAAGGTATCACCAGGGGGCTCTGCCGCGATGGGAACCCTCACCGCGCCGTTCCCACCAACGGGCCAGCCCTCCACCAAGCTGTAAGTTAATCGTTAATTCAAAGGTACGGTGTTTCTCCGAGATCCATAACCAGGACTTCATCTTTTGCAGTCCGGCTAGCAGCTCTTCTCAACAGAGTTCGTCTTCGGGGGATCTTCCTCCAGAGATGATGGAGAGTGAGACCCCACCCACCTCTCCGCCTCATGAAGCGGGCGACACTAAGGTGTCGCCACGGAGGAGTCCGGGTCTACCAAAGCCGGTAGCTAATACGTCAGTTGCCTTGAGCCTGGAGCGTTTGGCTCCCACGGGGGCCGATGACAAGGGTCCGACACAGTTTGATGTTCGGTCAGACGTACTGACATGTCTTCTAGAGTGAGCCGCGCTCTCGGAGGAGCACCGCTCATAAATGAGCATGGTGCTCTCGAAGATTTCATCCACTACAAGCGGTTTGAATGAGCATTTACGAGCCTGCTCAAAGGCTTTGAGGTATGTAGTGAAAAATACACTATTTTTTGGTTGTGAGGCACGCGCTAGGTGTGCTCCCTATGGATAGTAGCCCCTGAGACTCTGGTTGCCCGCCATAGGCTACAAACGGGGGATAATATAGTAATGGCTGCGTTGTACATGTGCGCAGGTGTCACGCCCAATATGCGACCCTATCCAAAAGGAACACGAAGGTCCCACCAAGGATAGACCCGCATATTGAAACGCTTTTGCAAGGTGGATATCATTACATCAACATTACATAATAGGTAGGGATACAGACATAAGGCATATAGTGCCACATGAATACAACATCATCTTACACAAGAGCACCATCGGACTACGGATGAAACACAAATAGAAACTCAAACAACATCCACCCTGCTAGCCCAGGTTGCCGACCTGGAACCTATCCCCTGATCGAAGAAGAAGCAGAAGAAGAACTCCAAAACAAGCAAGCATGGCTCTCGCGTCATGATCATCGCATAACCTGCACCTGCAACTATTGTTGTAGTAATCTGTGGGCCACGAGGACTCAACAATCCCATTACCATGGGTATCAATACTAGCAAAGCTTAATGGGAAAGGAAGGGGTAAAGTGGTGAGGTTGCAGCAGCGACTAAGCAGGATATGGTGGCTAACATACGCAAATGAGATCGAGAAGAGGAGCAAAGGAACGGTCGTCAACTAGTAATGATCAAGAAGTGATCCTGAGCTCCTACTTACGTCAAACATGACCCAAAATCGTGTTCACATCCCGGACTCCACCGAAAAGAGACCATCACGGCTACTCACGCGGTTGATGTGTTCTAATCCAGATCTGGTGTCAAGTTATCTACAACCGGACATTAACAAATTCCCATCTGCCACATAACTGCTGGCACGACTTCCGAAAGATAATACCCTGCAGGGGTGTCCCAACTTAGCCCATGATAAGCTCTCGCGATCAACGAAGGATATTCCTTCTCCCAGGAAGACCCGATCAGTCTCGGAATCCCGGTTTACAAGACATTTCAACAATGGTAAAACAAGTCCAGCAAGACCGCCCGATGCACCGACATCCCGATAGGAGCTTAACATATCTCTTCTCAGGGCAACACTGCATGAACACTACGTACAACTAAAACCAGCCCTCAAGTTTCCCCGAGGTGGCGCTGCAAGTGGCTCTAGTTTGGACCAGCACTTAGAGAAGCACTGGCCCGGGGGGGCTAAAATAAAGATGACCCTTGGGTTAATTACTCCAAGGGAAAAGTAGGTGGTGGTGAGGCAAATGGTAAAACCAAGGTTGGGCCTTGCTGGAGGAGTTTTATTCAAAGTGAACTTTCAAGGGGGTCCCATAAATCACCCAACCGCGTAAGGAACGCAAAACCCGGGAACATAATACCGATATGACGGAAACTAGGGCGGCAAGAGTGGAACAAAACACCAGGCATAAGGCCGAGCCTTCCGCCCTTTACCAAGTATATAGATGCATTAATTAAATAAGAGATATTGTGATATCCCAACATAATCCTGTCCACCATGGAGCAATCTTCAAACTTTACCTGTAGCTAGCAACGCTATAAGAGGGGCTGAGCAAAGTGGTAACATAGCCAAGCAATAATTTGCTAGGAAAGGTGAAAAAGGTTAGAGGCTGACATGGAAAATTGGGAGGCTTGAAGAACAAGTGATAGGTAGCGCAGCAAAGCGATATAACGAAGCAACTAGCATAGTAATGATATTAGTGAGATCCAAGGTGACGGCCATCTTGCCTGAAATCCCGCTAGGAAGAAGAATGAGTCCATGAAGAAGATGAAGCCACGAAGACAAACCAAGCGTAGACGAACGAATCCTCACGATCGCAACAAAACGGGAACTATCGAGAAGAAGCACACAACATGGTAAACACACCACACATATACATGACATGATGCACAAACACTCATGATGCATGACAAAGCTAGATGAGGCTACTCATGGCAAGAGATGGTGCATACAAGAGCAACATATCAAAGCAAGTTTAAATGAGGCCGGAAACAACATATAACAATTCCGGCAAGTCCTCATATGTCAATTTAGAAATTGGTCCAGAACTTAATAAACCTTAAGTTAAAGTTGTTAAACAGCAAGTTAAAGAGCACCAAGAGTATCTACACGAAATTCTAGTCAAGTTACATATAAAGTTCATTTAATTCGGAGCTAAGGCCTAGAAGATATGAGCAAAACAAGTTAAACATGGCATTAATGCAAAATACATACAAACATCAAGCAAACACTCTCAAAACATGTATGCAACATGATAATGTGAAACTACATGCAAAATCAAGCAAGTTTCATATATAGCACACTCAAAACGGAGCAACGGTTCAACACATACACACAATACAAGTTTAAAGGACAAGCTGTCCAAAACAGCAACTAGGCATCTAGCAAACATTAAAACAATATGCCACAGCACCTCAACATAAGAACAATAGGCATGGGCATGAAGTACAGGTAAAGCATGAAAAAACATGAACACTGAGATATCTCCAGAAATCAATAGAAGATGCTCAAAAGAACATGGCAACATTGCAAATAATAACAGTTTCAGACTTATCGGAAAATAACATCAGGTTGCAATGTTTAGAGCTATCAAACAACATGATACATGAACTTATCATGGAAAACAAAGGCATGGCATGAATCTACTAATTTCCTATAACAAAAGTCCCTTAATAACCATGAGCCAAAAGGGCACAGAAAATATGATGGCACCCATGTAAACATAGCAAGTAATATGACAGATTCATACATGGCAGGAACAACAATAAGTAGGCATGTTGGTGAGCTTGTACCACTCACCACCGAGCAATACAGGGCATGGCAAGGCAACCAATAGTAATAATACATGTTTATGAATCTAATAATGGCAATAGCATGGTCATAGGGTGCATGGATCACTAGCAAAGCTCATGACAAAACTGAACTTAATGTTAACAGACTGACGGCAACATTATTTAGCAACTTGAGAGCAAGATTACAACAAGCTATAGCAGGATATAAATTCAACCAAGGGAATGTATGGATAGAGCATGACATGTATAACAAAACATCCTTAGTGAACATCTCCATATTATGCACAGAATGACTTGTAGTAGCAGGTTTACATAGCATCATGATATAGCAGATTCAGACAAGCAAAACAGTAACAGCAAGTATCCTACTTCACGAGCTTGATGCACTCACTACAAGACTCACAAAAATACATGGATTTCACCACAGTAAATATGGCAAGATGTAGCACAAAACACATGTAGAGCTCATGCTCATAGGATGCACACACTAAATGCAACGAAAAAGACAAAACAACAACTTATAACAGTTTCAGCAGGTTAACATCATATAGCACTCTTGCAACGATTATTAGGGCATCAAGATGGACTCAAACAAACATGGCGCAATGGAATGAAATGAGGAGCATCTCTCAATGAACATTTTGATATATCATGCGCATGAAACGGAGCAGTATGCTAGGAGATATGATGCGATGAACAGGGGACCAGAATGCAAATAATCAGGTCCTTGGTGGAAAAACAAAGTCAACCTTGTTTTTGGATCTGGATCTGGGGCTTCGGGCACGGACTTTGAGGTGGCCGGAACTATCACCGGAGTTGAGGAAGGAGATGGGGCCGGCGAGGTCGGGCAGATCCGGGGCTACGGTGGCCGGCGAGGTGGTGCTGGCGGGTGGCGGGGCCGGAGCGAAGGGCGGCGGTGCACGGGAGCGGCCGGGCAGAGGCGGGGTGGCGCTCCCCGGCGGGCGGAAGCTGCGCGGGGTCGGCAGCGCGTGGGGTCGGCGGGACCGACGGCGGAGGAGCTCCGGAGCGGAGGCGGCGGGGTCGCGTGGGGCTCCGCGAAGACCGGTGGTGACGGGGCTCCGGTTGGGCCCCACGGCGGCGGGCGGCGGATTCCGGCGAGCGGGACGCCGGCGAGGAGCGGCGGATGGCGGCGCCGGCGGGCGCGGGCGGCGAGGCGCGGGCTCCCTCGGGCCCGGCGCGGCCCGAGGCGGGCCCGATCTAGGCCTCATGGGCCCCGGCGGCGGGGAGGAGAGAGAGGGCGCGGGGGGCAAGGTGGCGCTGCGGGATTGGGTGCGGGGGCGGCGGCGATGACGTGGCAGCCGCCGATTGGCTAGGTGGCGTGTCCGGTGGACATGTCCGGCGCGGACGGACGTGTCCGGCGCGGACGGACGTGTCCGGCGGCGCGAGGAGGAAGACGCTAGGGTTTGCATCGTGAATTTCGGGGGATGGGACTTATTTATAGATTCTGGGAGCTAGGAGAGTCCAAAAAAAGTGCGGTTTTTTCCCACACGATCGTGATCGAACGACCGAGAGGATGGAGGGGGTTTGGATGGGTTAACGGGCCACTTTGGAGGGGTGTTGGGCTGCATACAAAAGAGGCCTTTATGGTTCCCCGGTTAACCGTTGGAGTATCAAACAGACTCCAAATGGCACAAAACTTGACAGGCGGTCTACCGGTGGTATGCCAAGGCCGCTTGGCAAACCTCGGGCCATTCCGAGAAAGTTTAACATCCTATCACAACAAGAGACAAAAGGGGGACGCCGGAGGACATAGGAGTGTCGGATTGCAAAACGGACAACGGGGAAAATATTCGGATGCATGAGACGAACACGTATGCAAACTGAGATTCACATGATGACATGTCAAAATGCAACATGCAAGCAAGTGACATTGCAATGACGACGCATAACTGGCAGACACCTGGCGCATCGGATCTGGGGCGTTACAGCAGGTATCTAAGGATCCGGCAGCCGACCAGTCTGTTGACGTTTCCTAACTAAGGAGGCAGATCGGATCTATCGATGCCGATATCACGCTGGTGAACAAGAGGCTGGAAGAGTCACAGGGTATGTGCTCTGCTTCCCTTATTATGTTTGTATAGGAAAATGCAAGAGGGGCATAATATTAATGCAATGTGTTTGTACTGCAGATGGTGCTACTGCCGTGGAGGCCCTGAGGGCGGAACTTGCTCAGGCCAAGGAACAAGCTTGGGATAGCAATGCGGCTGCCCTAAAAGCGGCCGAAGAATTGAGAGCCGAACAGGCTGCTCATCGCTAAAGCGAGGCAACGATAGCCGAAATGGCTATGGAGTTGAAAAATGCCGCCGACCGGTATGTACTCCTTGAAAAGGAGTATAAGGCTAGTTCGGCCGAGCTGGACAAGGCACTTAATGCCACCAAAGAGATGCGGACCAAGATCCGGGGTATGCGGGAGGAGCTCCAACAGGCTGACAAAATCATGGTTGGGGGCTCCTACTTACTGCGGACGAAGTTTTTGGATCCGAAGTATGCTCCCCTGGCTGGACGCTAGAGTCTTGAAGATGCATATGCGGATTTGGCGAATAGTACAGCTGACGCTGCCAAGTTCTTCGAGGATCAAGGTGATAAGGAAGTGGAGAAGCTTTTCTAGTCGCAATCAATGCTCCCACTCGCCCGCTGCCGTTAAATGAGAAGGTGGCTGCTGTGGCGGAGCTTCACGGGTTGTCCGGGCTTGCAATGTGGTCTGTAATAGACCATCTTTGGGTGAACGGGCCTAAGCCGGACAGTTACTTTGGTTTGGTGCAACAATTCCTTAGGGCTGTGTCTCGGATCGACGTTATGAGGAGGTCGGCGTGCATAGAGGGTGCACAATTGGCTCTTTCCCGCGTTAAAGCCTACTGGACGGATATGGAGGCCACCATTATAGCGACCCAGGATCCGGCGGGAGGCCAGTATCCGGCCGAGCACTACTTGGTGCAGGTCACAGAAGGTGCCCGCCTAATGGAGGCGCAGTGCTTGAAGAATGTTTTGTTCAAGTGATAAGTCGAATCATTGTAAGAACAATGTTTATTTTGATTATGAGGCTATATTTATACTTTTTGCCTGAAAATATGATTGTGTCCCCTATGCAGCCGTTTATATATATATATATATATATATATATATATATATATATATATATATATATATATATATATATATATATATATATATAGGGTGGGTCTATTCTAATAACACCCTTAAGACACTTATTCTGCTAACACTTCGATTGAAACCACCCCGAGCTGCACCAACAAAACAAAAACTCCCAGCCCACCACCACACAACCACCAGCCATCCCCACCAACCCCCTGATCCACTCCACCTTCCCTCCTCCTGCCCCGAGCCGCCCCACACCACCAAGCAATGCTGGAGCCCCACACCACCACATGTCGCTGGAGTCCCGCCTAACCATGCGCCAGCGGAGCCCCGCCCCGCCGCGCCACGTGCCGTCAGAGCCCCGCCGCACCACTCGTCGTGACTCCCCACTGCTTCACACCTCCTCCCGCCATGGCCAACACCTCTAGATTCCGGCTAGCCATGGCCTCCCCGTGACACGCTGCTGATGGAACCAGCCATCCACGGCCTACTCACGTCGCGCCGCCAGTGGATCCAGCCATCCACGGCCTCCCATGATGCGTCATCGCCGGATCTGGCCATCCCGAACACCGCGCTGCCATGGTGGTTGGGCTTCCCTTGATCCCCCTCCCTCCGGTGCCAGCCAGCGCCACGCCCGGACCTGACCCCTCCCCGTTCCTCCACCTCCTCCCTCCCATCCCGTTGCATCTCTCCCCGACACTTCCTCTCCGACCGCCCAAAATCCATGGCTCTCGCGACGCACCGGGGTCCTCCTCTCCGTCCACAACTAGACGTAGGCCGGGCGCATCGTCTCTGACCTCCTTCGGCATCCATGGCCACCGCGCCACCCCTGGACATCTACGCATGACGGCGAGCATGTTCTACTCGCGTGAACTACCGAGGGGAACGCGGTCTTTGCTCACGTGCCCCCTCAGCGCGAGCTTCTTCTCTTCCGACGAGGACAAACAAACTCGATCCGGTGTTTCCTCTCCTCACTGTCGTGCACTTCTCAGTCTGGTGTCGTCCACCGCAGGGAGAGGGGAGAAACTCCCAGCACCGGCCCTGTGTCATTCGAGCCTTGAAGCCCCCTTGCAGTTTGCGACATGTACGAGTGCAGTGCGCTATTCGCATTGGTGCAGCCCGCTGGACTCCAGCAGGGGATGCAGCTCTTTCCGTGGGTGAAGTGTAGTCCACGACAAGCACCAATGCGGTGCGGTGCTATTCAATTCTTTAGATTTTTTTGTGCAGTTTTGTTTGGAGCTTCCCACCGCCCCACAGCCCTGGTGATCTTCGACCTTCCTGCTTCCATTCTCGGCGGCCGCCCCATAGCTATGGACGCACGGTTCCGGCCGCTAGCCCCTCCCCACTCCGAAGCGCTAGACGGCAACAACACAACATTACCAGAGCTGAGCGCCCTCCTCTCTCTCCTTTCCTACTTCTTCCTCACCTCTCCCTCACATCTCGCTTGTGCCCCACAGGTGGCGCCATGTCCATCTCAATCTTGTCCCGGCGCCACTCCATGGATCCCTTTGGATCGCGACCTCCCTAACGACCGAGTGTTGCAGCCCACTTTTTTCTTTTTGCAGTTTGCATGTTAAAGTTTCTTTTGCAGTGCGTGTGTGCAGTTTGGTGTGAGCTCAAACGAAGACACAAATCAGTCCACTATGTTCTCTAATGCAGAAAAATGGAGGAGAAACCGATTATAAAAAACAAACACAAGACGCAGTTTTCTCTCTCTCGGTTGACTCGCTCTCCTCCATGCAGTTCTTTAAGAGTTTGATTGATATCCTGTATTGTGGGTCGTGGAGTTTGATTGATGTCCTAGTAAAATTCATAAAAAAAATGTCTGTTTAGATTTGCAGTGCAGTGCATAGTATAGAGGAGTTTACTTTTGTAAAAAAAATTGCATAGAGGAGTTCACTTTTTATTATTTTTTGGAGGAATTGTTTTGCAAAATTTGGTGTATAATTTCTTAAAAACGATGCAGCTCACTAAGAACACCTTTGCGGTGCACTTTGCAAAACAAAAAAAGCGATGAAGTTCATGGTTGTTGTGATGCATTACACACCTGCGGGTCATTTAACTATATTTTGCAGGACAAGACGAACACATAAAAAGATGCAGCTCACTAACGTTATCCATGTAGCTCACTAATGTTGAGCATGTAGTGCGGATGAATTTACAAAAAAAGGACAAAACAACTATGTAGTTTACTTCGATATATGTTGTGGTTCACTTGACCTCGTGTCCACAATCCTTTCTTATTCATAAAGTTAGAAAAAGACACTAAATTATGCAGTTCACTTGCTCGTTGATGCAGTGCGGTGTTCTGTTTGAAGCAGTGCACTTTTCTGTCTGATGCAACTCACTAGTCGATTTGGACGTCACGAAAAACAGAGTGTCCGCATTTTGGTAAAATCAAAACTGCTCTTAAACCGTAAGGAATTAGAGAAAGTGTTTTACATGAAAGAGTAGCGTCTCGATGATATCTTTTCAACGGTGTATCATTTGGATCATTCCGACGACCAGTTTGAAAAAAATTATGAGAAAACGGACGCAGCCACTCGGCGTCCGCCACACGTTTTTCACAATTAACTTAAAACCGTAAGGAATCTCAAAAATATTTCAACATATGAAAGTTGCGCGTCGTTCGTAGCTTTCCAACGGCGTATCACACGCCTCATTTCAACAAACGGTTCAAAAACTGGAGTGAAAACAGTACCAAAAATTTTAAAAAACTTGAAAAACAGAATTCCGCAATTTAGTAAATTTGAAACTGCTCTTAAACAGTAACAAATTAGAGAAAGATTTATATATGGAAAAGATGCGCCTCGACGATACCTATCCAACAGCGTATCATTTGCTTCATTCCGACAAGCGGTTTAGAAAAAAACGCGAAAAAACGCTCGCTGCCACTCGTCATCCGTCCCACCATTTTCAAAACTGCTCTTAAACCGTGTGCAATCTCGAAAAGTGTTCAACATGTTGAAGTTGCGCCTAATCCATAGCTTTTCAACGGTATATTACACGCCTCATTCCGATAAACAGTTAAAAATTAGAGCTTCCCCGGCCCGAGACGCCGCCGCCGCAGCCCCCGCGGGCGCCCGCGCCCGCCGGTCCCTCTGCCGCCGGTTGCGCTCCTCCGCCGGTTGGTCCCCACCGCCCGCGCCTCCCTGCGCCGCCCGGTGGCTGCGCCTCCCCGTCGGGTCTCTCCTTTCCCGAGGAGCCCGAGCTCCTCCCATGGCGCCGCGCCTCCGGCGACCGCGCCCCTCCCTCCGGCCTCATCCGCGTCCCCGCGCCGTCCCTCGCCGGGATCCGGCCGGATCCGGTCAGATCCGGCCCGGACCCACCCGTCCCCGGCCATCTCCCTCCTCTACAGGGTGTTCTCCGGCGAGATCCGCCTCGCCTCGAAATCCGTGCAGATCTGAGGTTGACTCCGTTTTCTTCCAAGTCCTTTTTTTTGCAACATTTTATGCCATGTTCATCGCATCATATCTCCTAGCATACTGCTCCGTTTTGCATGCATGATATAGCAAAACGTGCACCATGAGATGCTCTTCATTTAATTCCGTTGTGCCATGTTTGTTTGAGTCCATCTTGATGCCCAAATCATCGTTGCAAGAGCGCTATATGATATTAACTGTTGTGTGTTAACAGAACTTGGTGATTTGTCTTTTTCATTGCATTTTGTGTGTGCATCCTATGAGCAGGAGCTCTACATGTGTTTTATACTACATCATACCATATTTACTGTGGTGCAATCTATGTATTTTTGTGAGTCATGTAGTGAGTGCATCGAGCTCGTGAAGTAGGGTACTTGCTATTACTGTTTTGCTAGACTGAATCTGTCATATCATTTGCTATGTTTGCATGGATGCTACCATGTTTTCTGTTGATCTTTGGAATTAGTTCAGTAAGGGACTTTTGTTTTATGCAATTAGTAGGTGCTTGACATGTCTTTGTTTGCCATGTTAAGTTCCTGTAGCATGTTTTTTGATAGCTCTAGACATTGCAACCTGATGTTATTTCTGCCAAGTCTGTAAACTCTTATTATTTGCAATCTTGCCATGTCCTTTTGAGCATGTTCTAGTGATTTCTGTAGATAGCTCAGTGTTCATGTTTTGTCATGCTTTACCTGTACTTCCTGCACATGCCTTTTGTTCTTATGTTGTGGTCATGTAGCATATTGTTTTGATGCTTGCAAAATGCCTAGTTGCTGTTTTGGACAGCTTGTCCTTTAAACTTGTGTAGAGTGTATGTGTTGAACCGTTGCTCCGTTTTGAGTGTGCTCTATATGAAACTTGCTTAGAATTGCATGTAGTTTCATATGATCATGTTGCATCCTTGTTTTGAGGTGTTTACTTGATGTTTGGATGAATTTAACACCAATGCCATGTTTAACTTGTTTTCCTCATATCTTCTAGGCCGTAGCTCCGAACTAAATGAACTTTATATGTAACTTGACTAGAATCTCATGTAGATCATCTTGGTGCATCTTAACTTGCTGGTTAAAACCTTGAACATAAGGTTTATTCAGTTCTGGACCAATTTCTAAATTTGCATATGAGGACTTACCGGAATTGTTATATGTTGTTTCCGGCCTCATTTAAACTTGCTTTGATATGTTGCTCTTGTATGCATCATCTCTTGCCAAGAGTAGCCTCATCTAGCTTTATCATGCATCATGAGTGTTTGTGCATCATGTCATGTATATGTGTGGTGTGTTTACCATGTTGTGTGCTTCTTCTCGATAGTTCCTGTTTGGTTGCGATCATGAGGATTCGTTCGTCTATGCTTGGTTCGGCTTCATATGTTCGTCTTCTTCATGGACTCGTTCTTCTTCCTAGCGGGATTCCAGGCAAGATGACCATCAACTTGGATCTCACTAGTATCATTGCTATGCTAGTTGCTTCGTTCTATCGCTATGCTGCGCTACCTATCATTTGCTCTTCAAGCCTCCCAAATTGCCATGTCAGCCTCTAACTTTTTCACCCTTCCTAGCAAACCATTGCTTGGCTATGTTACCGCTTTGATCAGCCCCTCTTATAGCGTTGCTAGCCGCAGGTGAAGTTTGAAGATTGCTCCATGGTGGACATGATTATGCTGGGATATCACAATATCTCTTATTTAATTAATGCATCTATATACTTGGTAAAGGTTGGAAGGCTCGGCCTTAGGCCTGGTGTTTTGTTCCACTCTTGCCGCCCTAGTTTCCGTCATATCGGTATTATGTTCCCGGATTTTGCGTTCCTTACGCGGTTGGCTGATTTATGGGACCCCCTTGACAGTTCGCTTTGAATAAAACTCCTCCAGCAAGGCCCAACCTCGGGTTTACCATTTGCCTACCACCTATACCTTTCCCTTGGGAGTACCTAACCCGAGGGTCATCTTTATTTTAGCCCCCCGGGGCCAATGCTTGTCTAAGTGTTGGTCTGAACTAGAGCCCTTTGCAACGCCACCTCGGGAAAACTTGAGGTATGGTTTTAGTTGTACGGATTGCTCATCTGGTGTTGCCCTGAGAATGAGATATGTGCAGCTCCTATCGGGATGTCGGCGCATCGGGCGGTGTTGCTGGTCTTGTTTTACCATTGTCGAAATGTCTTGTAAACCGGAATTCCGAGACTGATCGGGTCTTCCTGGGTGAAGGAATATCCTTCGTTGATCGCGAGAGCTTATCATGGGCTAAGTTGGGACACCCCTGCATGGTATAAACTTTCGAGAGCCGTGCCCGCGGTAATGTCGCAGATGGGAATTTGTTAATGTCCGGTTGTAGATAACTTGACACCAGATCCGAATTAAAATGCATCAACCGTGTGTGTAGCCATGATGGTCTCTTTTCGGCAGAGTCCGGGAAGTGGACACGGTTTTGGGTTATGTTTGACGTAAGTAGGAGTTCAGGATCACCTCTTGATCATTGCTAGCTTCACGACCGTTCCGCTTGTTCTCTTCTCGCTCTTATTTGCGTATGTTAGCCACCATACTTGCTTAGTCGCTGCTGCAACCTCACCACTTTACCCCTTCCTTACCCATTAAGCTTTGCTAGTCTTGATACCCATGGTAATGGGATTGCTGAGTCCTCGTGGCTCACAGATTACTACAACAACAGTTGCAGGTACAGGTTATGCGATGATCATGACGCGAGAGCGATGTTTGCTTGTTTTGGAGTTCTTCTTCTGCTTCTTCTACGATCAGGGGATAGGTTCCAGGTCGGCAGCCTGGGCTAGCAGGGTGGATGTCGTTCGAGTTTCTGTTTGTGTTTTCATCCATAGTCAGATGGTGCTCTTATGTAAGATGATGTTGTATTCGTGTGGCATTGTATGCCTTTTGTATGTATCCCCATCTATTATGTAATGTTGATGTAATGATATCCACCTTGCAAAAGCGTCTTCAAGATGCGCTTCTATCCTTGGTGGGACCTTTGAGTTCCTTTAGGATAGGGTCGCATCTTGGGCGTGACAAGTTGGTATCAGAGCCTCGACCGACCCTAGGAGCCCCCTTGATTGATTGTGTAGTTTGGCCGATGTTGAGTCTAGAAGAAAACTATTTTCGGAGTCTAGTTATATCGGAGAGTAGGAATTCTTTTTATTCCTCAGCCCCTTTGTTGCTCTGGTAAGGAATCTTGACGTAGGTGTTTTGAATTACTCCTCTTCCCCTTTAAATGTTTCTTTAGGATCACGCAGTTGGTTTTCCGATCATTGGTTATCAGCTCTTTTCATCCGGTGCATTTCTCGTCAAGTTGACTCGAGCCTCTTCATTTTTGCCAAGTTCAATCCTCAGTTGTCTTCTTTTCCCACCCTCCCTCCCTTTTTCTTCTTGGATCTGGAGTCCGCAATCGAGTATCCATCCTACTCGTGCGAAGTATTTTGCATTCTTTCAATCGGTGTTTCCTCTTGAAGTTATTCGTCGGTTCCCCCTTCCAAGTTGCCTTTGTTTTTCCCACCCTCCCACCCTCTTATTCCCGGAGTCTGAGTCTATTTCGAGCATCAATTTCATTCATGTGGAGCCTCTTCAGTCTTCCCTCAATCATTTCAACCGGTGAATTCTCGCCTCGGTGGACATTCTTCATCTCTTTTCTTCTCCCGTGGATTCAATTCTAATTTTCGGTAGTGATTATATTCTTTCCCTTGGATCAAGTGTTTTCCCTACTTTTTCACCTCTCGCCAGTTTAACTTTCCGAAGTGCTCAAGACATTTCAGGAAATTCGTCTGTGTTCGAAATAATTCGAGGTTGTCACCTCATTCAAATATTTCAATTGTTCCAGTGTATCATCTGTCTCTTCAACAATCCTTTCCAACGGTGTTTTCTTTTAGTGAGCCCTAACCCACAGGTCTTTTCCCAGGATCTTACCTGACTCTTCTAATTATTCCGGAGCTATTCCCAAATTCTTTTCAAAGTGTGACGTAAGAATGGATTCCATCAGTCACATGCCTTCTCCGAGATCATTTTCAAATTCTTTTCATTGTTGCCTCAACCTCTTCGTTTTTCGTTCCCCCGGAGTGCCTTAACAATTTTGGTGGTGTTTCTCGCCGTCATTTCAAGATCGAAGAAGAGTTTTTCCTCTAAATCTTGTCCGTTCTCTCGAAGTTTTGTGGTTCTAGCTTCATGTTATCCTCTTGTATTATTCCATTTGTCAGATATTCCTTTTCTTACCCATCCGGAGTATTTTAGGAGTTGATTTCTGTTTCTTTTCACCGGAGGCCATCGTTCCAGAAGAACTCTTCGTCCTCACATTTCAGCTACCGTTATCCAATTATCCTGGTGCTTCGTTCAAGTGTTCTTTAATCAGCTCATAATCTCTTTGTTCTTTTGCATCTAAATCCCCTGTAGCTTATTTGTTCTTCTAATTCTTATCGGTGATTCATTCTCTTTCGTCAGTCATTTTTGAATTCTTAAAGTGGTTTGTTCAAGATTCTTTTTCTTTGATTACCATATTAATCCATTCATTCTTTCCAATCCTACCAGTGGTTCATGAAGACTTTCTCAAGTTTTGTGCCACATTCCCCTTAATTCTTTTTCAACAAGATTAAGTAAATGCAAAATCTATTGCTTGTCATCAATTTAATTTGATGAAGGATAAGCATACAATAAATCTCATTCTTATTTCATCCAAGTGAGTAATCCCTTCCTTCGGAGTTTGTTCTTGTTGAATAAATTCTAGTTCCAAGTGTTTTCATCTTTTCTTTTCCGGAGTTCGAATTTCCTCGGCCATTTCGTCGGAACCTCCATCTAAATCATCGCAAGGCTCATCTTATCCCTTTCATCCTTCATTCTATCTCATCACCCTTTTTTTTGTCACCGGAGTTCTTCATGGTGGTTCTTCATGATTTAATTCATTCTTCAAGAGTTTATCAAGATTTTGTTGGTGGAGTTCAAGTATCTTTTCCTCTTGCGTCTCGAGGTGCAATTAATTCTCTGTATTCTTTTGGAGTGGAGTTTTGCATTTCTTCGGCTTTCTCGGCTATTCTATCATTTCCGTTTGTGGTCGGTTATCACCTCATAATTTCTGAGATATTATCCATAAGTCCACAACAAGCTTATTCTTTTCGTTGTTGATTTTCTCAACAACTCCGTTTAAACCTTCCTTCTAAAGATGCTTTCAATTTCAGTCGTGGCACAAGTTGTCATTTTCTTCTCCGTTCTTTCATTCAACTCTTTCAATTCTTTCCAGAGGTTTTGTGTCGTGGCTTCATCAAGTATCATTCAATCCTCTCAAGTTCATGTTCTATTCCTTCCATTTTCAGCCGGAGTGCTGCCTAAATCCTTTTAGTCTTATTTGTTTCTTATCTCGTTCTAACAGGAGTGGTTTCATAGTCTATCTGATTCCGTGAGCTTTTGATTCTCGTCATTCTCGTCGTTCCTCTTTTATTCTCGAGTGCTCTCGATTCCTTGCTTTTTCTCTTGACTTCTTGTTTCACCTCATCCCTTTTGCCCTTCCGTCTCGGTCCTAAGATCTCGAGACGAGATCTCTTGTTAGTAGAGGACAGTTGTAACGCCCTGGATTCGATGCGCCAGGTGTCTTCCAGTTATTCGTCGGTGTTTCCACGTCATTTTCTTGCGTGTTGCGTTTTGCCATGTCATCATGTGCATCTCATTTCGCATACGTGTTCGTCTCATGTATTTGAGCTTTTTCCCCGTTGTTCGTTTTGCAATCCAGCACTCCTATGTCCTCCGACGCCCCCTTTTTGTCTCCTTTTGTGAGCGGGTGTTAAACTTTCTCGGAATGGCCCGAGGTTTGCCAAGTGGCCTTGGTATGGCGCCGATAGACCGCCTGTCAAGTTTCGTGCCATTTGGACTCCGTTTGATACTCCAACGGTTAACCGGGTAACCGTAAAGCCCCTTTTGACTTGCAGCCCAACACCCCTCCAAATCAGCCCATGAGCCCATCCTAACCCCCTCCATGCTCTCGATCGTTCGATCACGATCATGTGGGCGAAAACCGCACCCCATTTGGAGTCTCCTAACTCCCTATGCCTATATAAACGCATTCTCCCGCGAAATTCGCGGATGATTTCCACCCTAACCCTAGTCTCCTCCTTCCTCCCGCCGCCGGACGCGTCCACCCCGCCGCCGGACATGTCCGCACCGCCACCCTCAGCCATTCGCCTCCTGCCACGTGTCCCAGCCGGCCTCTCTCTCTCCACCCCGCCGCCAGGCCCGCCGGGGCCATCGCGAGCCCGACCCGGGCCCCCTCGGGCCCGAGCGCCACGGCCCGCGCCCCGCCTCGCCCCGTGCCGGCGCCCCTCCGTCACCTCACCGGCCGGAGCCGCGCCGCCCCGCCTCCGCCCGAGCCTCCCCGGCCCGAGACGCCGCCGCCGCCGCCCCCGCGGGCGCCCGAGCCCGCGCCCGCCGGGTCCCTCCGTCGCTGGTTGCGCTCCTCCGCCGGCGGTCCCCGCCGCCCGCGCCTCCCTGCGCCTTACGGTGGCCGCGCCTCCCCGTCGGGTCTCTCCTCTCCCGAGGAGCCCGAGCTCCTCCCATGGCGTCGCGCCTGCGGCGACCGCGTCCCTCCCTCCGGCCTCCTCCGCGTCCCCATGCCGTCCCTCACCGGGATTCGGCCGGATCCGGTCAGATCCGGCCCGGACCCGCCCGTCCCCGGCCATATCCCTCCTCTCCGGCGTGTTCTCCGGCGAGATCTGCCTCACCTCGAAATCCATGCAGATCTGAGGTTGACTTCATTTTCTTCCAAGTCCTTTTTTTGCAACATTTTATGCCATGTTCATCGCATCATATCTCCTACCATACTACTCCGTTTTGCGTGCATGATATATCAAAATGTTCATCATGAGATGCTCTTAATTTAATTCCATTGCGCCATGTTTGTTTGAGTCCATCTTGATGCCCAAATCGTGGTTGCAAGAGTGCTATATGATATTAACTGCTCTGTTAACAGAACTTGGTGATTTGTCTTTTTCATTGCATTTTGTGTGTGCATCCTATGAGCATGAGCTCTACATGTGTTTTATACTACATCATGCCATCTTTACTGTGGCGCAATCCATGTATTTTTGTGAGTCATGTAGTGAGTGCATCGAGCTCGTGAAGTAGGGTACTTGCTGTTACTGTTTTGCTAGACTGAATCTGTCATATCATTTGCTATCTTTGCATGGATGCTACCATGTTTTCTGTTGATCTTTGGAATTAGTTCAGTAAGGGACTTTTGTTCTATGCAATTAGTAGGTGCTTGACATGCCTTTGTTTGCCATGTTAAGTTCTTGTAGCATGTATTTGATAGCTCTAGACATTGCAACCTGATGTTATTTCTGCCAAGTCTGTAAACTCTTATTATTTGCAATCTTGCCATGTCCTTTTGAGCATGTTTTGGTGATTTCTGGAGATAGCTTGGAGTTCATGTTTTGTCATGCTTTACGTGTACTTCCTGCACATGCCTTTTGTTCTTATGTTGTGGTCATGTAGCATATTGGTTTGATGCTTGCAAAATGCCTAGTTGCTGTTTTGGACAGCTTGTCCTTTAAACTTGTGTAGAGTGTATGTGTTGAACCGTTGCTTCGTTTTGAGTGTGATCTATATGAAACTTGCTTAGAATTGCATGTAGTTTCATATGATCATGTTGCATCCTTGTTTTGAGGTGTTTGCTTGATGTTTGGATGCATTTATCACCAATGCCATGTTTAACTTGTTTTGCTCATATGTTCTAGGCCGTAGCTCCGAACTAAGTGAACTTTATATGTAACTTGACTAGAATCTCGTGTAGATCATCTTGGTGCATCTTAACTTGCTGGTTAACAACTTGAACATAAGGTTTATTCAGTTCTGGACCAATTTCTAAATTTGCATATGAGGACTTACCGGAATTGTTATATGTTGTTCCCGACCTCATTTAAACTTGCTTTGATATGTTGCTCTTGTATGCATCATCTCTTGCCATGAGTAGCCTAATCTAGCTTTGTCATGCATCATGAGTGTTTTTGCATCATGTCATGTATATGTGTGGTGTGTTTACCATGTTGTGTTCTTCTTCTTGATAGTTCCTGTTTCGTTGCGATCGTGAGGATTCGTTCGTCTATGCTTGGTTCGGCTTCATCCGTTCGTCTTCTTCATGGACTCGTTCTTCTTCCTAGCGGGATTTCAGGCAAGATGACCGTCAACTTGGATCTCACTACTATCATTGCTACGCTAGTTGCTTTGTTCTATCGCTATGCTTTTCTACCTATCATTTGCTCTTCAAGCCTCCCAAATTGCCATGTCAGCCTCTAACTTTTACACCCTTCCTAGCAAACCGTTGCTTGGCTATGTTACCGCTTTTCTCAGCCCCTCTTATAGCGTTGCTAGCTGCAGGTGAAGTTTGAAGATTGCTCCATGGTGGACAGGATTATGCTGGGATATCACAATATCTCTTATTTAATTAATGCATCTATATACTTGGTAAAGGGTGGAAGGCTCGGCCTTATGCCTGGTGTTTTGTTCCACTCTTGCCACCCTAGTTTCCGTCATATCGGTATTATGTTCCCGGATTTTGCATTCCTTACGCGGTTGGGTGATTTATGGGACCCCCTTGACAGTTCGCTTTGAATAAAACTCCTCCAGCAAGGCCCAACCTTGGTTTTACCATTTGCTTACCATCTATACCTTTCCCTTGGGAGTAGCTAACCCGAGGGTCATCTTTATTTTAGCCCCCCGGGGCCAATGCTTGTCTAAGTGTTGGTCCGAACTAGAGCCCTTTGCAGCGCCACCTCGGGGAAACTTGAGGTCTGGTTTTAGTTGTACGGATTGCTCATCCGGTGTTGCCCTGAGAATGAGATATGTGCAGCTCCTATCGGGATGTCGGTGCATCGGGCGGTGTTGCTGGTCTTGTTTTACCATTGTCGAAATGTCTTGTAAACCGGAATTCCGAGACTGATCGGGCCTTCCTGGGAGAAGGAATATCCTTCGTTGATCGCGAGAGCTTATCATGGGCTAAGTTGGGACACCCCTGCAGGGTATAAACTTTCGAGAGCCGTGCCCGCTGTTATTTGGCAGATGGGAATTTGTTAATGTCCGGTTGTAGATAACTTGACACCAGATCCGAATTAAAATGCATCAACCGTGTGTGTAGCCGTGATGGTCTCTTTTCGGCGGAGTCCGGGAAGTGAACACGGTTTTGGTTTATATTTGACGTAAATAGGAGTTCGGGATCACCTCTTGATCATTGCTAGCTTCACGACCGTTCCGCTTGTTCTCTTCTCGCTCTTATTTGCGTATGTTTGCCACCATACTTGCTTAGTCGCTGCTGCAACCTCACCACTTTACCCCTTCCTTTCCGATTAAGCTTTGCTAGTCTTGATACCCATGGTAATGGGATTGCTGAGTCCTCGTGGCTCACAGATTACTACAACAACAGTTGCAGGTACAGGTTATGCGATGATCATGACGCGAGAGCGATGTTTGCTTATTATGGAGTTCTTCTTCTGCTTCTTCTTTGATCAGGGGATAGGTTCCAGGTCGGCAGCCTGGGCTAGTAGGGTGGACGTCGTTCGAGTTTATGTTTGTGTTTCATCCATAGACGGATGGTGCTCTTATGTAAGATGATGTTGTATTCGTGTGGCATTGTATGCCTTTTGTATGTATCCCCATCTATTATGTAATGTTGATGTAATGATATCCACCTTGCAAAAGCGTCTTCAAGAGGCGCTTCTATCCTTGGTGGGACCTTGGAGTTCCTTTAGGATAGGGTCGCATCTTGGGCATGACAAGTTGGTATCAAAGCCTCAATCGACCCTAGGAGCCCCCTTGATTGATCGTGTAGTTTGGCCGATGTTGAGTCTATAAGAAAACTGTTTTCGGAGTCTAGCTATATCGGAGAGTAGGAATTCTTTTTACTCCTCAGCCCCTTCGTCGCTCTGGTAAGGAATCTTGACGTAGGTGTTTTGAATTACTCCTCTTCCCCTTCAAATTTTTCTTTAGGATCACGCAGTTGGTTTTTTGATTGTTGGTTCTCAGCTCTTTTCATCCGGTGCATTTCTCGTCAAGTTGACTCGAGCCTCTTCATTTTTGCCAAGTTCAATCCTCAGTTGTCTTCTTTTCCCACCCGCCCTCCCTTTTTCTTCTTTGAGCCGGAGTCCGCAATCAAGTATCCATCCTACTCGTGCGAAGTATTTTGCATTCTTTCAACCGGTGTTTCCTCTTGAAGTTATTCGTCGGTTCCCCCTTCCAAGTTGTCTTTGTTTCCCCCCCCCCCCACCCTCTTATTCCCGGAGTCTGAGTCTGTTTCGAGCATCAATTTCATTCATGTGGAGCCTCTTTAGTCTTCCCTCAATCATTTCAACTGGTGAATTCTCGTCTCGGTGGACATTCTTCATCTCTTTTCTTCTCCGGTGGATTCAATTCTAATTTTCAGTACTGATTATATTCTTTCCCTTGGATCAAGTGTTTTCCCTACTTTTTCACCTCTCGCCAGTTTATCTTTCCGGAGTGCTCAAGACATTTCAGGAAATTCGTCTGTGTTCGAATTAATTCGAGGTTGTCACCTAATTCAAATATTTCAATTGTTCCAGTGTATCATCTGTCTCTTCAAAAATCCTTTCCAACGGTGTTTTCTTTTAGTGGGCCCTAACCCACAGGTCTTTTCCCAGGATCTTACCTGACTCTTCTAATTATTCTAGAGCTATTCCCAAGTTCTTTTCAAAGTGTGACGTAAGAATGGATTCCATCAGTCACATGCCTTCTCCGAGATGGTTTTCAAATTCTTTTCAAAGTGTGATGCAGCAATAGTAGCGTAAGCATTTCCCTCAGTTTTTGAGAACCAAGGTATCAATCCCGTAGGAGGCTCCTCAAAAGTCACACACACCTACACAAACAAACAAAACTCGCAACCAACGCAATAAAGGGGTTGTCAATCCTTTCACGGCCACTTGTGAAAGTGAGATCTGATAGAGATAATATGATAAGATAAATATTTTTTTGTATTTTTATGATATAGATTGGAAAAGTAAAGATGCAAATAAAAGTAGATATCAAACTAATATGATAAGAGATAGACCCGGGGGCCATAGGTTTCACTAGTAGCTTCTCTCAAGATAGCATAAGTATTACGGTGGGTGAACAAATTACTGTCGAGCAATTGATAGAAAAGCGAATAATTATGAGATTATCTAGGCATGATCATGTATATAGGCATCATGTCCGTGACAAGTAGACCGACTCCTGACTGCATCTACTACTATTACTCCACACATCGACCGCTATCCAACATTCATCTAGAGTGTTAACTTCATAAAGAATAGAGTAACGCATTAAGAAAGATGACATGATGTAGAGGGATAAAATCATGCAATATGATATAAACCCCATCTTTTTACCCTCGATGGCAACAATACAATATGTGCCTTGCTGCCCCTGATGTCACTTGGAAAGGACACCGCAAGATTGAACCCAAAGCTAAGCACTTCTCCCATTGCAAGAAAGATCAATCTAGTAGGCCAAACCAAACTGATAATTCGAAGAGACTTGCAAAGATAACTTACTCACATATAAAATAATTCAGAGGAGATTCAAATATTTCTCATAGATAAACTTGGTCATAAACCCACAATTCATCGGATCTCGACAAACACGCCGCAAAAAGAGTTACATCGAATAGATCTCCAAGAAGGTCAAGGAGAACTTTGTATTGAGATTCATAGAGAGAGAAGAAGCCATCTAGCTAATAACTATGGACCCGAAGGTCTGTGGTAAACTACTCACAACTCATCGGAGAGGCTATGGTGTTGATGTAGAAGCCCTCCGTGGTCGATTCCCCCTCCAGCGGAGCACCGACAAAGGCTCCAAGATGGGATCTCGCGGATACATAAGGTTACGATGGTGGAAATAGTTTTTCATCGTCTCTCCTAATGTTTTCGATGTACATGGGTATATATAGGAGGAAGAAGTACGACGGTAGACACCCGAGGGGCCCACGAGATAGGGGGCGCGCCTAGTAGGGGGGCGCTCCCTCCACCCTCGTGGCCTCCTCGATTGCTTCTTGACTTGCACTCCAAGTCCTCCGGATCAAGTTTGTTCCAAAAATCATGCTCTCGAAGGTTTCATTCCGTTTGGACTTCGTTTGATATTCCTTTTCTTCGAAATTTTGAAATAGGCAAAAAACAGTAGTACGGGCTGGGCCTCCAGTTAGTAAGTTCGTCCCAAAAATGATATAAAAGTGTAAAGTAAATCCCATAAACATCCAAAACGGGTAATATAATAGCATGGAACAATCAAAAGTTATAGATACGTTGGAGATGTATCAAGCATCCCCAAGCTTAATTCCTACTCGTCCTCGAGTAGGTCAATGATAAAAACAGAATATTTGATGTGGAATGCTCCCTACCATAATTCTCAATGTAATTTTCTTTATGGTGGCATGAATGTTCAGATCCAAATGATTCAAAATAAAAGTTCATATTGACATAAGAAATAGTAATACTTCAAGCATACTAATTAAAGTAATCATGTCTTCTCAAAATAACATTGCTAAAGAAAGTTCATCCCTACAAAATCATATAGTTAGGTCATGCTTCATTTTCGTCACACAAAAATGCTCCCATCTTGCACACCCCGATGACAAGCCAAGCAATTGTTTCGTACGTAAATAATCTCAAACTTTTTCAACTTTCACGCAATACATGAGCATGAGCTATGGATATAGCACTATGGGTGGAATAGAATATGATGATGGAGATTGTGTGGAGAAGACAAAAAAGAGAGAAATTCCCACATTAACGAGGATAATCAACGGGCTATGGAGATGCCCATCAATTGATGTCAACATGAGGAGTAGGGATTGCCATGCAACGGATGCACTAGAGCTATAAATGTATGAAAGCTCAACAAAAGAAACTAAGTGGGTGTGCATCCAACTTGCTTGCTCACGAAGACCTAGGGCATTTTGAGGAAGCCCATCATAGAAATATACAAGCCAAGTTCTATAATGAAAAATTCCCACTAGTATATGAAAGTGATAACATATGAGACTTTCTATATGAAGAACTTTGAAGCAGTGGAAAAATATAGCAACATTGCCCTCTTATTTCCTTTTTTTGGGCCTTCCTTTTTTTATTTGGCCTTTTTTCCTTTCTTTTTTTGGCCTTTCTTTTTTTTATTTGGGGAAAATGCTCTAATAATGATGAGCATCACACTTCTATTTATTTACAACTCATGAATTACAACTCGATACTAGAACAAGATATGACTCTATATGAATGCCTCCGACGGTGTACTGGGATGGGCAATGGATCAAGAGTGACACGTATGAAAAATTATGCATGGTGGCTTTGCCACAAATACAATGTCAACTACAAGATCATGCAAGGAAATATGATAATTATGATGTGTGTCATAAAAAACAGAACGGAAGGGTGGAAAGTTGCAAGGCAATATATCTCGGAATGGCGCCATAATAGGTAGGTATGGTGGCTGTTTTGAGGAAGATATAAGGAGGTTTATGTGTGATAGAGCGTATCGTATCACGGGGTTTGGATGCACCAGCGAAGTTTGCACCAACTCTCAAGGTGAGAAAGGGCAATGCACGGTACCAAAGAGGCTAGCAATGATGGAAGGGTAAGAGTGCGTATAATCCATGGACTCAACATTAGTCAAAAAAGAACTCATATACTTATTGCAAAAATCTACAAGTCATCAAACCAAGCACTACGCGCATGCTCCTAGGGGTATAGATTGGTAGGAAAAGACCATCGCTCGTCCCCGACCGTCACTCATAAGGATGCACAATCTAAGAACACCTCATGTTTCAAATTTGTTACACAACTTTCACCATACGTGCATGCTACGGGACTTGCCAACTACAACGCAAGCATTCTTTAAATTCATAATCACCCAACTAGCATGACTCTAATATCACTACCACCATATCTCAAAACAATTATCAAGTATCAAATCGATCACAGCATCCAATTCACTTCCTATGATAGTTTTTATTATACCCAACTTGGATGCCCATCATTCTAGGACCAATTTTATAACCGTAGCAAATACCATGCTGTTCTAAAAGACTCTCAAAATGATATAAGTGAAGCATGAGAGATTAACAATTTCTACAAAATTAAGCCACCGTCGTGCTCTAAAAGATATAAGTAAAGCACTAGAGCAAAAACTATCTAGCTCAAAAGATATAAGTGAAGCACATAGAGTATTCTATTAAATTCCAATCAACTGGGTTTCTCCCAAAAGGTGTGTACAGAAAGGATGATTGTGGTAAACTAAAAAGAAAAGACTAATATCATACACGACGCTCCAAGCGAAACACATATCATGTAGCGAATAAAAATATAGCTCCAAGTAAAGTTACAATTAAACGAAGATGAAAGAGGGGATGCCTTCCGGGGGCATCCCCAAGCTTAGGCTTTTGGCTATTCTTGAATATCTTGGGGTGCCATGGGCATCCCCAAGCTTAGGATCTTGCCACTCCTTATTCCATAGTCCATCAAATCTTTACCCAAAACTTGAAAACTTCACAACACAAAACTCAACAGGAAATCTCATAAGCTCCGTTAGTGAAAGAAAGAAAAACCACCACATAAGGTACTGTAATGAAATCATTATTTATTTATATTGGTGTTAAACCTACTTTATTCCAAGTTCTCTATGGTTCATTCCACTTAATACTAGCCATAGATGCATCAAAATAAGCAATCAACGCACGAAAAACAGAATCTGTCAAAAACAGAACAGTATGTAGCAATCTGTAACTCTCGAATACTTCTGGAACTCTAAAACTCCTACCAAAATAGGATATCCTGGGTAATTTGTCTATTGATCTACAGAAAAAAGAATCAACGCAAAATCACGTTCCTGTGAATTACTAAAATTATTTTCGTGCGTGCAAAGTTTCTGTTTTTGAGCAGAATCAAATTAACTATCACCATAGGTTATCCTATAGGTTCTACTTGACACAAACACTAATTAAAACATGAAAACACATCTAAACAGAAGGTAGATGATAAATTTATTACTAAACAGAAGCAAAAAAAAACACAAATAAAATTGGGTTGCCTCCCAACTAGCGCTATCGTTTAACGCCCCTAGCTAGGCATAAAAGCGAGGATAGATCTAAGTAGTGCCATCTTTGGCACTCAATTCATAAGTAGCTCGCATGATAGATTCATAAGGTAATTAAACTTTCTTTATTGTAAAGTGATCCATGCCTATCCTTAATGGAAATTGGAATCTACTATTCCCTTCCTTCATATCAATAATTGCACCAATCGTTCTAAGAAAAGGTCTACCAAAAAATAATAGGACATGAAAGATTGCAATCTATATCAAGAACAATAAAATCTACGGGCACCAAATTTATATGTGCAGCAATGAGAACATCATTGATCCTTCCCATTGGCTTTTTAATGGTGGAATCCGCAAGGTGCAAATTTAAAGAGCAATCATCAAGATCATGGAAATCTAAAATATCACATAAAGTTTTCGGAATTGTGGAAACACTAGCACCCAAATCACACAAAGCATAACACTCATGATCTTTCATTTTAATCTTTATAGTAGGTTCCACTCATCATAAATTTTTCTTGGTATAGAAACTTCCAAATTAAGCTTTTCATCAAAAGATTGCATCAAGGCATCAACAATATGTTTGGTAAAAGCTTTATTTTGACTATAAGCATGAGGAGAATTCACAATGGATTGCAACAAGGAAATACAATCTTCTAAAGAACAATTGTCATAATTAAATTCCTTGAAATCCAAGATAGTGGGTTCAATGCTATTTAAAGTCTTGACCTCTCCAATCCAACTTTTACCATATTTAGCATCAAGATCTAAAACTCCGAATCATTGGGACGCCTTTTAACTAAAGTTGACTCATCTCTAGTCCCATCATTATTCATATTGCAAAACAAAGATCTAATTTTGGACACATCAATAACTTTAAGATCTTCATCATTATTTTCATGGAAACTAGAAGAACACGCTTTTACAAAGCAATCTTTCTTAGCACGCAATCTAGCGGTTCTTTCTTTGCACTCATCAATGGAAATTCTCATAGCCTTGAGGGACTCATTGATATCATGCTTAGGAGGAGTAGATCTAAGTTTCAAAGAGTCAACATCAAGCGAGAGTCTATCAATGTTCCTAGCCAAATCATCAACTTTAAGCAATTTTTCTTCAAGCAAGGCATTAAAAATTCTTTTGAGAAATCATAAATTCTTTCACACTATTCTCAAAATCAGAGGGCATCTTATTAAAATTACCATAAGAATTATTGTAGGAATTTCCATAATTATTAGAGGCATTACTAGGGAACGGTCTAGGATTAAAGTTTCCTCTATAAGCATTGTTTCCAAAATTATTCCTACCAACAAAATTCACATCTAAAGATTCATTATTATTCTCAATCAAAGTATACAAAGGCATATCATTGGGATCAATAGAAGCACTCTTAGTAGCAAACAATTTCATAAGTTCATCCATCTTTCCACTCAAAACATTAATTTCTTCTATAGCATGCACTTTTTTACTAGTAGATCTTCCGGTGTGCCATCGAGAATAATTAGCCATAACATTATCAAGGAGATTAGTAGCTTCTCCTAAGGTGATTTCCATAAACGTGCCTCCCGCGGCCGAATCTGTTGACGCTCAAAAATGGCATGATCGCGAAGAGTGACTTGATTAAAGAATGGCATGAAATATAATTAAGACGGCCTCTGATGGAAAAAGTTACAACTGCAAAGTTGTGCGTCTCGTCGAAATGGTGGATTTTGATATAAAAATCGTCTTAATCCGAGGTCGTATGCAACCTGTGAAGGTAAAACAAGGTCAGAAACAGAAGCTGCAGAGTCATTTCGGACCGACCAAGTTGATTTGATCGGTGAGACCGAGTTGGTCCGAAAATTTACCAGAGAGTTGGCAATGTTGACTCGGTAGGACCGAAATGAACCAATCGGTGAGACCGAGTTGGTCCGAGAAATTGCCAAAGATTCCTGTCCGAGTTAGGTTATGGTTTTTGACGTTTTGGATGGACTTTCTAGTCCTTTTTCTTGTACGGGAAGTCCAGCCGCCTCATAATAGATGAGAGGTCATGGCCGATTGAACAACACACAATCGAACAAATCTACCTACATCTTTTACCTTTACTTTTCCTTCTCCCTTGTTCTTCTTCTTCCTCGTTCTTCGTTCGTTCTTGTTTTGCAGGGCGGCGAACGTCGAGGCCCTATGGGCGGTCAGGCCAACCTAGGGTAGCCCATAGCCGCCGCGCGCCCTGACGGGGTCCCTCCCGGGCATGTGGGGTTTCGGGTCCTCAAAATGGCCCGCCGGATTGCTTGCGTACCGCGCTTCCGGATGGGTCTCCTTCGACATGAGCTGCGATGCATCACCACCGGCGTCGAGGGTACATGGTGACGTGTTCGTGTGCGAACACACTTTTTGGCGACTCCGCTGGGGACGAAGCTTCGAACGGTCTCCGTCCCGTTCTTGCTATGAAGAGATCGTCATCTAGGGTTTGCAGTCTACAAAGGTAATATGAATACCCAATCCCTTTATGTAGATGCAAATATTTCATATGGTGTTACTAGATCGTTCAATGAGTATACTCTATCGGCCAACCCTAGTTTTTTCAATCATGCAACTAACTACGTGCAAGGGCCGATTCAAAGTAATTTATATACTTCAACTTCTTATGATATTAGTAACATGCACCATATGTATCCCAACTCACATGCATCGGTAACCCAGCAAATTCATATGCCGATGAGCAACATGATGAGTTCGATTAATCAATTTGAAACTCCCCAAGTTAGAATTTTCAATGCCATGCAAGAAAGTGTTTCACCCTTTTATTCATCGTCAACTAATGTGCAATATAGTAATCCAACCATGCCGATGAATGAGAGAATTGGCCATGCTACTAGTGGCTATTCGGCCAATTACTCTTAACCGTCATATGCTACACCTCATATTAGTAATTCTTCGGCACCATACACAACTGTAGATGCTCATAATTCGGCTTCACACCTTCCTGGTTATAGCCGAATGAATGTAAATTTTACAGGAGCGGTTGTGCCCAATATTGTAGAAGATGAGGTAGTGGTGGCTGCATTGAAGAGTTTAGCCCAAAATAAGAGAATTAGTGCTCTTTGCCTTGAACAACATGAAAAGGGGCTATTTCCTGATTATGCTGCAATAAAAGCTAGAGTTTTGCAAGAAGATGAATCTTTGCCAATTGATAAAATTGGCGAGAAAAAGTATGGTCTTACAACAATGCATATACCTTCACCTAGTACTACATCATATTATACACCCCCTACACAATTGCAAAATTTCGGCACCACCCGTGTATCATTGCCGAAAGAATCTAGAAGCATTGGGGGGCAATCATATCCAGAGTGGGCTGAAATTGAGAAAAAGCTTAAAGCTAATTTTGCCACTCGCCGCCAGAAACAAATAGAAAAAGAATTGGCTCAGATAAAAGAAGCATTGCCAATTGGTAGTATCAATGAAAAGAAGGATGATTCGGAACTTGAAAGTGCTTCGGCTGAAAAAGCCGAATCAAGTAGTATATATTTCGAATCCATCAAATCCAAAGAGGCAAGCATTATTGAGAAAGGGCATGGCAAGCATAGCAAAACAACCATGCCTGATTTTTCTGAAGTTAATGGAACCTACTTCCTGCCCTATGAGTTCCGTGCCATTGACAAGCCTCAAGGACAAGAACAAGTAGCCGAACAAAGTTTGGCTGACATGGATCTTCAAAGCAATGATGCACGGAATCAAGAAAAAGATGATGACAAGGTGTTGGGGAGCCATCCAAAGACGGAGCAAGATGTTCTTCAAGTGGCACCACCATCATGCTCTCCCAACATATTTGAAGAGGTATGCATAGCGAGTAATTTACCTATTTTCAGATTTGGTCGCAACTTCATTATTGAAGCATCTATAAGAAATATTCTCATAAGTAATTTTGAAAGACCAATGAAGAAGGATAATTTACTTGATAGCAATAAAATTGTTATGGAACATATCGGTCAACCCATTGCGCCATTTATAAAGACCGATAATGACTTATTGTTACAGCCAAAGCTTTCCCCATTGCTTTATCTGAAGTTCATATCTAGTTGGGTAGCTTTGCTTATTTCGTACTTGGCTTGCACTTGGTCTCAACTGAGACATGTATGTTCTAAATATCTTTGTTTCACAAATTTAAAGCCAAGGTTAAAATCTTTTGGGAAAACTGATGCTAGTATAGTTTCTTATTTAAGGACATCGGAAAATTAATGTGAAAGAGAATTCATAGCCGACTGGGAAGATGCCAAATCTGAACCATTCGTTTGCTTAACTCCAAAGCCGTTCTCACAAAAAGATCGGCTAGAAAACAAAAGGTATACATTCGATTCAAGCATGTGTGATCAAATGTTTGATTTGTTGCTAAAAAATAATTACATAAGAATTCTTGATTACCATGTCAAGCCATCAATCCAAGGACGAATGTATTGTAAGTTGCATGATTCGTTCAAGCATAGTTTTGAGGATTGCAATATGTTTTGTCAAATAGTTAAATCGGCCATTGAAAAAGGACGATTGAAGTTTGTTGAAACACCAAGAGATGACCAGTCTATTCCGATTGGTCCCGATGGCAAAAAGTGTTTGCATCGGCTGCTTCAAGCCGATCCATTTAAAGAGAATGTAAAAGTTGTAGGTGATGGGATCAGGCTTTCAAGTAAAGAAATTGTTGAAGAGCATAACGAGCATAATCTTGAGGGCGAGAGTTCCATCGAAGCTACAATGGAGACGCCAAGGACTAGGGGGCAGCAAGCAAATCCAATGATCGATGAAAGCAAACCAAAAGAAAACAAAGGCCAGAATAAGCGTAAGTGTAAGAGATCAAAAATCACCTTCGCTGAACTATTGGATAAATATCAAAAGAAGAGTGAAGAGAAGAATGCTTATCAGCCAAATCATGCAAAGAAACCAAGATCTCCCCCAAGGCGCAAATATGAGGATTGGTATTGGCAAAGTGATAATTTTAATGCAACATATTCATATCCTTATTTTGGGCCGCCAATGCCAATGTCGTGGATGCCTCCCTATGCTCATATAGATACATATTCATCATGGGACAATTATGATACATGGGCACATTCTCCATCTTATTGTAGACCATCTCACCAATACTATGCAGCTCCAACGAGATCAGCATTTGAACAATCACGCGTCAAAGACTGTTTCAATCATAAGGAATCGGTCCAGAGCTCAAGGAAGAAAAAAGAGGTGGTAAAGCAAGTTTACCGCGTGAAAAGAGATGGTCGTAAGTGTGCTGCTTCAGATTTGATCTCAAATAACAAAGATCCAATTAAAGTGTTGACATTGGCTACAAAAGGCAAAGAAGTAAAGCAATCAATTGATAAAAATCAGAGTGCCAAGTCTGAAGAAAAGAAGTTGAGAGTGCAAAAAGCCCAAAAGAATTGTCATTGGTCAAAACAGAATCACAGCTGAGATGCCCACTCGGCTTATCATATTGGCAAAAGAAGAAATTACAAAACCTTAGTGCACAAGAGCTGAAAAAGAAGAACATGGCATGGGTTCCCAAGAAGATCAATCAAGACAAAAATGATGTGCATGCTTCTATTGCAACAAGTACAATAAAAGTGAAGAAGGAAAAGAATGAAAGCAACAAACAATTAAGCCGAAGGTGCGCATCACAACATCAAAATCTTTGGTTAGCACATCATCCATTTTCTTCAACCATGTTGTTAATGCCTTTGCCATGGAATTCATCCCTAGGTATGATCAATTACTCTCCATGGATTTATTTTGATCCATGGATGCAACATAATTTTCTATATCATGAGAGGGTATTACCAAATCACTATATATTTGGTTAGTTTCATTTTTGTTGCTAATACAAAGGGGCCAAAATATTTTATTCCTATTTTATTTGTTTATTTTGGCTATACATGCTTTAGTGGGTGAATTCTACATGGACCTCATGGTAATGGCCGATACTTAACTATCGTCCTAAGAAACTATCTGATCATGGCCGGTGTAGAATTCTAACATCGTCCTTAGTTCAATTGGAGACCGAGATAAGGTACATGTTAAGTGATATTAGACTTGTCTCTCTAGTACTATGGAGATTATATTTTGATGGTTCAATTCGTAGAAAATGGCCAAAGTGTTGGTGTTGTTTATATATCTCCTTATGGTACTATTTTTGAAGCCTTATGCCGCTTAGAACATTTTTATGCATGGTTAATCAAAGCCGAATATGAATTCTTATTCGGATTGAATCTTTTACTTGCTATAGGTGCTATACATATTGAGGCTTTCAGTGATTCATTATGAGTAGTGCAACAAATATCCAAGGGTTATCAATGTTTTGACGAATCACTTATAATTTATCTTGAGGCACGTCTAGATGTAACATCCTCCTTGGGTTGCTTTCAAATTATTCCCACATCTAGACATGACAATTCAAGAGAGTTGGCGCAGCTGGCATCCGGCTACTATGTTAATCATGGTGTATTGCATTTCTATCAATAGCCGATGCTTTGTCTCGTCAGCAGAGTTAAGGCCGAACCGAAGTCCACCTCTTCGGCCACTGATGAAATTTTTATGCAAGCGAAAGCAACGATTTGAGAAAGTTCATTGTTGATTACCTGCAAAGTCCTAGCAAAAGGGTGAACAATATGGTCCAGAGGATGACCCTGAGATACATATCTATGGAACTTCATCATCGGATTGTTAACAAAGTTGAGAAGGTTTCACCCAAGTTTACATCAAGGATTCAAACAAATAATGAACGATTTATATTTATCACCCTAAGCACATGCAAAGTGGCCGATGGAGTGTTGACATCGTCCTTAGAACCAACATGGTACAAGTTATTTTTCGGCATGCTACCTTTGCCGAAAAACAGGGGGGCATATGTTAACGCTCAAAAATGGCATGATCGCGAAGAGTGACTTGAGTCTATAATGGGATGAGGCTAAAATTATGAGTTCATGTCACCATTTGATGGCCCTCTTCAAGATGATCGAAATAAATATGAAGATGGACCAAAACAGAGCTCAAGTACAAAAGATATGAAAATTTTGGAGATACCCGTGTTGACACCAGATTAAAGAATGGCATGAAACTAATTAAGATGGCCTCTGATGTAAAAAGTTATAGCTGAAAAGTTGTGCTTCTCGTTGAAACGGTGTATTTTGATATAAAAATCGTCTTAATCCGAGGTCGTATGCAACCTGTGAAGGCAAAACAAGGTCAGAAACAGAAGCTGCAGAGTCATTTCGGACCGACTGGGTTGATTTGATCGGTGAGACCGAGTTGGTCCGAAAATTTACCAGAGAGTTGGCAATGTTGACTTGGTAGGACCGAAATGAACCAATCAGTGAGATCGAGTTGGTCCGAGAAATTGCCAAAGATTCCTGTCCGAGTTAGGTTAGGGTTTTTGACGTTTTGGATGGACTTTTTAGTCCTTTTTCTTGTACGGGAAGTCCAGCCGCCTCATAAATAGATGAGAGGTGACGGCCGATTGAACAACACACAATCGAACAAATCTATCTACATCTTTTACCCTTACTTTTCCTTCTCCCTTGTTCTTCTTCTTCCTCGTTCTTCGTTCGTTCTTCTTTAGCAGGGCGGCGAACCTCGAGGCCCTAGGGGCGGTCAGGCCAACCTAGGGCAGCCCATAGCCGCCGCGCTCCCTGACGGGGTCCCTCCCGGGCGTGTGGGGTTTCGGGTCCTCAAAAGCGCCTGCTGGATTGCTTGCGTACCGCACTTCCGGACGGGTCTCCTTCAACATGAGCTGCGGTGCATCACCCCCGGCATCGAGGGTACACGGTGATGTGTTCGTGTGCGAACCTCGAACCCCCAGCGGAGTCGCCAAAAAGTGTGTTCGCACATGAACACGTCACCGTGTACCCTCGACGCTGGGGGTGATGCACCGCAGCTCACGTCGAAGGAGACCCGTCCGGAAGCGCGGTACGCAAGCAATTCGGCGGGCGCTTTTGAGGTCCCGAAACCCCACACGCTCGGGAGGGACCCCGTCAGGGAGCGCGGCGGCTATGGGCTGCCCTAGGTTGGCCTGACCGCCCTAGGGCCTCGAGGTTCGCCACCCTGCAAAAGAAGAACGAACGAAGAACGAGGAAGAAGAAGAAAATGGGAGAAGGAAAAGTAAAGGTAAAAGATGTAGATAGATTTGTTCGATGTGTGTTGTTCAATCGGCCGTCACCTCTCATCTATTTATGAGGTGGCTGGACTTCCCGTAAAAGAAAAAGGACTAAAAAGTCCATCCAAAACGTCAAAAACCCTAACCTAACTCGGACAGGAATCTTTGGCAATTTCTCGGACCAACTCGGTCTCACTGATTGGTTCATTTCGGTCCTATCGAGTCAACATTCCAACTCTCTGGTAAATTTTCGGACCAACTCGGTCTCACCGATCAAATCAACTCGGTCGGCCCGAAATGACTCTGCAGCTTCTGTTTCTGACCTTGTTTTGCCTTCACAGGTTGCATAAAACCTTGGATTAAGACGATTTTTATATCAAAATCCACCGTTTCGACGAGACGCACAACTTTGCAGTTGTAACTTTTTCCATCAGAGCCCGTCTTAATTAGATTTCATGCCAATCTTTAATCTGGTGTCAACACGGGTATCTCCAAAATTGTCATATCTTTTGTACTTGAGCTCCGTTTTGGTCCATCTTCATATTTATTTCGATCATCTTGAAGAGGGCCATCAAATGGTGACATGAACTCATAATTTTCGCCTCATCCCGTTATAGACTCAAGTCACTCTTCGCGATCATGCCATTTTTGAGCGTCAACAGAATCTAAAAGATTTCTAGAATCAAAATTCAATCTGGCATAAAATTTTGTATAATCATCCATAAATTCAAACCATGAGTAGGACAATTGCGAATCATCAATTTCATTCTTTCCCAAGATTGGGCAACATGCTCATGATCAAGTTGTTTAAAATTCATAATATCGTTCCTAAGGGAGATGATCTTAGCGGGAGGAAAATACTTAGAGATGAAAGCATCTTTGCACTTGTTCCATGAATCAATACTATTCTTAGGCAAAGACGAAAACCAAACTTTAGCACGATCTCTAAGTGAAAACAGAAATAATTTCAATTTAACAATATCATTATCTGTATCTTTTTTTCTTTTGCATCTCACACAAATCAACAAAGTTATTTAGATGGGTAGCGTCATCTTCACTAGGAAGGCCGGAGAATTGATCTTTCATAACAAGATTCAGCAAAGTAGCATTGATTTTACAAGACTCAACATCATTAAGAGGAGCAATCAGAGTACTAAGGAAATCATTATTATTGGTATTGGAGAAATCACACAATTTGGTATTATCTTGCGCCATCGTGACAAGCAATCCAACACACAAGCAAACAGAAAGGCAAACGAAAGAGAGAGGAGATTGGGAAAGAGAGGGCGAATAAAACGGCAAGGGTGAAGTTGGGAGAGGAAAACGAGAGGCAAATGGCAAATAATGTAAATGCGAGGGAGATGAGTTTGTGATGGGTACTTGGTATGTCTTGACTTGAGCGAAGACCTCCCCGGCAACGGCGCCAGAAATCCTTCTTGCTACGTCTTGAGCATGCGTTGCTTTTCCTTGAAGAGGAAAGGGTGATGCAGCAATAGTAGCGTAAGTATTTCCCTCAGTTTTTGAGAACCAAGGTATCAATCCAGTAGGAGGCTCCTCAAAAGTCCCACGCACCTACAAAAACAAACAAGAACTCGCAACCAACACAATAAAGGGGTTGTCAATCCCTTCAAGGCCACTTGCAAAAGTGAGATCTGATAGAGATAATATGATAAGATAAATATTTTTGGTATTTTTATGATATAGATTGGAAAAGCAAAGATGCAAATAAAAGTAGATAGCAAACTTATATGAGAAGAGATAGACCCGGGGGCCATAGGTTTCACTAGTGGCTTCTCTCAAGATAGCATAAGTATTACGGTGGGTGAACAAATTACTGTCGAGCAATTGATAGAAAAGCGAATAATTATGAGATTATCTAGGCATGATCATGTATATAGGCATCATGCCCGTGACAAGTAGACCGATTCCTGCCTGCGTGTACTACTATTACTCCACACATCGACCACTATCCAGCATGCATCTAGAGTATTAAGTTCATAAAGAATAGAGTAACGCATTAAGAAAGATGACATGATGTAGAGGGATAAACTCATGCAATATGATATAAACCCCGTCTTTTTATCCTCGACGGCAACAATACAATACGTGCCTTGCTGCCCCTGCTGTCACTGGGAAAGGACACCGCAAGATTGAACCCAAAGCTAAGCACTTCTCCCATTGTAAGAAAGATCAATCTAGTAGGCCAAACCAAACTGACAATTCGAAGAGACTTGCAAAGATAACTTAATCACACATAAAAGAATTCAGAGGAGATTCAATTATTTCTCATAGATAAACTAGATCATAAACCCACAATTCATCGGATCTCGACAAACACACCGCAAAAAGAGTTACATCGAATAGATCTCCAAGAAGATCAAGGAGAACTTTGTATTGAGATTCAAAGAGAGAGAAGAAGTCATCTAGCTAATAACTATGGACCCGAAGGTCTATGGTAAACTACTCACAACTCATTGGAGAGGCTATGGTGTTGATGTAGAAGCCCTCCATGGTCGATTCCCCTCCGGCGGAGCACCGACGAAGGCTCCAAGATGGGATCTTGCGGGTACAGAAGGTTATGGTGGTGGAAATAGTTTTTCATCATCTCTCTTGATGTTTTTGGGGTACATGGGTATATATAGGAGGAAGAAGTACGTCGGTGGACGCCCGAGGGGAGATAGGGGGCGCGCCCAGTAGGGGGGGGGGGCGTGCCCTCCACCCTTGTGGCCTCCTCAACTGCTTCTTGAGTTGCACTCCAAGTCCTCCGGATCACATTTGTTCCAGAAATCACGCTCCTGAAGGTTCCATTCCTTTTGGACTCCGTTTGATATTCCTTTTCTTCGAAATACTGAAATAGGCAAAAAACAGTAGTACGGGCTCGGCCTCCGGTTAGTAAGTTAGTCCCAAAAATGATATAAAAGTGTAAAGTAAAGCCCTTAAACATCCAAAATGGGTAATATAATAGCATGGAACAATCAAAAATTATAGATATGTTGGATATGTATCAGCCAATTGAAACCTAGGTCACACATATTATGCAAGCATGAGAATACTCAGGTATATTAACTTGGGTTCAGTACACAGGTACAGTTTAAAAGCATATCAGATTAGGTATAAAACCGTGCACCTGGGTTTAACTTATCAAGGTTTGTGGTCAACAGACAGTGAAAACATCTTGATTTCTAGGTATCAAATTGTTAGGACATCATGTGTATTACTTCGGAAAACCAGAATTAACAGGATAAACCAATCCACCATAAGATTAGACAATCGATTTCATCAGCATAACAACTGATAACACTATGCAGATGTGACGGGAAATCAAGAAACAGAGAACACCTAGGTGCTCCAGTGGCGAAAAGCAACAGCCAGGAATAGAATCGGATAATAGATCCTTGCATACGGCTAAGAAATAAGGTTGAGGTTCTCACGTTATGGTCGAGGAACTTGAGGAGATTGAGCGGCACGGCGTGGTAGCGGTTGTAGACGGGGCCGACGATGGCCTTGACGGTCCCCTCGACGTAGTCGACGCTGGGGAGGAACGGGCCGGCACCCTGCTTGGCGTACGCGCAAGCCGCGGCAACCTGCAAGACAGCCTGCGCAGCCGCCTGCTGCACGAACTCGAGCTACCTCAGCCTGGCCTCCTCCTCCTCGGGCGTCCTCTCCACCGTCACATCCTCCTGCGCGCGCGACAACAAACCACAAATCAGCACGAAATCATGAGGAAATTGAAAAACCAAAACAAATCTCGGGGCTTGATTCCACGAGAGGAAGACGAAGAACTTTTTCGATCGAGTCGATTTCGCTGTTGGGGTTTCGAGGATTTGGTGGATGGATTTGGTGAAGCGATCTTGTTCCCCATCACCACGCGGCGCCCCTCTGCCTCCACCGAGAGGGCGGACACACACGCGCCCATCTCCATGGTGCAGCGGAGGATGGTGAGTCCGACGTCGTGCGTAGTGGATGGGCGCGGGAAAGGGTGGAGCAGCAGCGCTTGGGGGTGGGGCTCGAGCTTCGCTAGAGGGAGGTGGCCAACGCACCCAAGAATGGAGACGGAGGTCGGGGGCGGGAGGGCGAATGCTTCTTACTTGGATTGGATCTGGGAGGGAGAAGGGGGCAGTGGCGGCTGGAGTGGGTGGGGATCTGAGTTAGGGTTTGGGTGGTTGGACTGCGGGTGGGACGAGGGGTGAGAGGGTGAGGTGTGTGTGGGCCGTTCGATCTGTGAGTATCCGACGGTCTCTGATGCTTGATCCGCGTGAACATGTCCACGGACCAATTAGAAGGAAGTATAGGCTTTGATGATGTTATGGCCATGTAAATTGGTCTTAATCGATTAACAATAAGCAAAGAACTACGAGTCAACTAGATGATTTTGTCTAGAAATCATCCGCCTAGCTAGCTACCCGATGTGCGCATTGGCTATCGTTCGATCACATCAATATGTCACGACAGCACCGAGCATGAAAAAACTTCAATGCAGCACCGATAACATCCCCACGAAGCTCCATTATAGCTCTCGACGGCGTGCTAAAAGCTCCAAGGCAACACCATGGTGCCCGACAATAGCACCATTGCAACGTCGGGGAGATCCAAAATAGCACCACGATACCCGGCGGTAAGTTCCCTTCTCTTTTTATGACAATGTTTAAGTACGGTTCCCTCAAATAACTAGAGGTAGTTTCATACTAGGTGGGATTTTCGTCGATTCACTATGAAGCGGGTCAAATTTTAATTACAGCTGCCTCATAATTTGTTCAAATGATTCCATATTTCGCACAAGTTTGCATCTTGGAATGGCAAACAATGTTGCCGAAGGGATTTTTTATTTTATTTTCATGAAAAAACAATTTTCCATTTTTTGAGTGCCAAAAATGAGGTTTTTTTGTGAAGGACCTACCATATTTGTTGCAAAATTGGACCAAATCATTTTTCTAAAATACGAGGACATATTTAATGCACAATTGACCCAATTGTTGGGTGTAAAAAGTTTTGATCCACCTCTGGTGAAAAAGACAAATTTCCGCCGATTCAGTTGGAAGCAGGTCATATTTGAACTGCAGTTGCCTCATAGTTTGCTTTTTATTTTTTCCAAAAGTCATTTCTAGGTACATAAGTATCTATTTAATTAGAGAAACAACAAAAAATTTCCAAGATCCAACCAGTAGCTAGGAACGATCATTCCCGCCGTTTTGACCGCATTTTGAAACGGGCATAAATAATTCAAAAAATATTAAAAAAATAGAAAACCTTCGCATTGTGTCATTATATGTGACCAAGTACCATGAAAAATAATAAACTTGTAATACGACAACTGTTTTTAAAAAGTGTTCTCAGAAATGAGTTATCATGTGTGAAGATTCATGGGTTTCAAGCGAGATGATCAATCTTATGGCCACATTCATGGCGTAGTTTGTTCAAATAATCTCATATTGTGCACAAGGGTGCATCTTGTAATGGCAAACACGGTTGCCTAAGGGAGTGTTTTTTTGTTAAGGACCTACCATATATTTGTTGCAAAATTGTACCAAATAAATTTTCTAAAATACTAGGACATATTTAATGCACAATTGACCAAATGGTTGGGTGTGAAAAGCTTTAACCCACCTCTCGTGAAAAAGACAAATTTCCGCCGATTCAGTTGGAAGCGGGTCATATTTGAATTGTAGCTGCCTCATAGTTTACTCTTTATTTTTTACAAAAATCATTTCTACGTACATAAGTATCTTTTTAATCATAGAAACACCAAAAGTTTTCCAAGATCCAACCACTAGCTAGGAACGGTCATGCCCGCCGTTTTGACCACATTCTAAAATGGGCATAAAAAATTCAAAAAATCAAAAAATTGGAAAACCTTCGCATAGTGTCGTTTGTGACCAAGCTACCATGAAAAATAATAAAATTGTAATACAGGAATTCTTTTAAAAAAGTGTTCTCAGAAATGAGCCATCATCTGTGAAGATTCATGGCTTTCAACGCAAATGATCAATCTTATAGCCACATTCATGGCATAGTTTGTTCAAATGATCTCATATTATGCACAATGGTGCATCTTGGAATGACAAACAATGTAGCCTAAGGGAGTTTTCATTTTCTTTGGACGAAAAAATAATTTTCCATTTTCCGAGTGCCCAAAATGAGTTTTTTTGTGAAGGGCCTACAATATATTTGTTGCAAAATTGGACCAAATCAATTTTCTAAAATACTAGGACATATTTAATGTACAATTGATCCTATGGTTTGGTGTGAAAATCTTTGATCCACCTTTGGTGAAAAAGACAAATTTCCGCTGATTTAGTTGGAAGCGGGTCAAATTTAAACTGCAGTTACCTCATAGTTTGTTCTTTATTTTTTACAAAAATCATTTCTAGGTACATAAGTATCTATTTAATCAGAGAAACACCAATAGTTTTCCAAGATCCAACCACTAGCTAGGAACGGTCATGCCCGCCGTTTTGACCGCATTTCGAAACGGGCATAAAAATACAAAAAAAACAAAAAAAAATGGAAAACCTTCGCATAGTGTCATTATATGTACAAAGTTACCATGCAAAATAATAAACCTGTAATATGGCAATTCTTTTAAGAAAGTGTTCTCAAAAACAAGCTATCAAGTATGAAGATGCATGGCTTTCAACCCAAATGATCAATCTTATGGCCACATTCATGGCATAGTTTGTTCAAATGATCTCATATTTTGCACAAGGGTGCATCTTGGTATGGCAAACAATGTTGCCTAAGGAAGTTTTCATTTTCTTGGGACGAAAAATTCATTTTCCATTTTTTGAGTGCCCAAAATGAGTTTTTTTGTGAAGGAGCTACCATATATTTGTTGCAAAATTGTACCAAATCAATTTTCTAAAATACTAGGACATATTTAATGCACAATTGGCAAAATGGTTGGGTGTAAAAAGTTTTGATCCACCTCTCGTGATAAAGACAAATTTCCGTCGATTCAGAAGGAAGCGGGTCAAATTTGAATTATAGATACCTCGTAGTTTGCTCTTTATTTTTTCCAAAACCCATTTATAGGTACATAAGTATGTATTTAATCAGAGAAACACCAAAAAATCCAAGATTCAACCACTAGCTAAGAACAGCCAGTCCCGCCGTTTTGACCGCATTTTGAAACGGGCATAAAAAATTCAAAAAAATCAAAAAATTGAAAAACCTTCGCATTGTATCATTATATGTGACCAAGTTACCAGCAAAAAATATAAACTTGTAATACGGCAATTATTTTAAAAAAGTGTTCTCAGAAACGAGCTATCAAGTGTGAAGATGCATAGCTTTCAAACCAAATGCTCAATCTTATGGCTGCATTCATGACATAGTTTGTTCAAATGATTTTATATTGTGCATAAGGGTGCATATTGGAATGGCAAACAATGTTTCCTAAGGAAGTTTTCATTTTCTTTGGACGAAAAATTCATTTTCCATTTTTTGAGTGCCCAAAATGAATTTTTTTTTTGTGAAGGACCTACCATATATTTGTTGCAAAATTGGACCAAATCAATTTTCTAAAATACTAGGACATATTTTAGTGCACAATTGCCAAAATGGCTGGGTGTCAAAAGTTTTGATCCACCTCTTGTGGAAAAGACAAATTTCCGCCGATTCAGCTAGAAGCAGGTCAAATTTGAACTGCAGTTGCCTTATAGTTTGCTATTTATTTTTCCAAAAATTATTTCTAGTTACATAAGTACCTATTTAATCAGAAATGCATGGGTGGCGATACGTCGAGGTTTGGACGGTGGCCGTGGGCCCCAACTCTAGAGCGCGTAAACTCGCATGCCCGCCGCGTGGTCACCGCGTGACCGTGGTGTTGCCATGCGTTCTGGGCGGCCTAGGCATGTCTAGTGGGTTGGGCACACCCCAGGTAGGTGCTAGCAAGGAAATTACATCATAAGATTCTCACGAGGAGACCGATCTATGCTCAAACATGAATTAGCAGCCAAGTGTTTGATTAGCGGTACAAGAAATGCACATGGCTAATGGGCGTGAGTTTTGGCTGAGGATGATCAGTTACTAAGAAGACTGTCTTCACAAATTTTCAGCTCAAAAGGAGGAGCCTAGGTTTGCAAAGTACCACACTAGACATAAATACGAATGTTCAAGCTGGGTTCAAAATAATGAATGGATTGAGCTGAAATTTGGTGGAGGATGGTTATTTGGGCATCGGAAAGCACTGTAGAAAATGGATACCATTTGGACATGCCAAAGTGGTACTTCCTTCACAATGCTCTTCTTTGGACAGAAACTTTGGAAAATTAGTGAGAGAAATTGGCTAAATGAAATGAGCTCAAATTTGGTGTAGGTAAGTTACATAGGCATATAGAATATGTGGCAAAAATTCAACTCATTAGGATATGCATAGCTAGTACTTCTTTCACAAAGGTTCTAAGTGGACAAAAACTTTGGAAATTTGCCGAGGAAGATTTTCTGGGCAAATGGAGCTGAATTATGTCATGAGGCAATGATTTGGATAGGAAAGATTGCCCAAAAATTTCGAGGGCAACCAAGAATATATAAATAACACTTCCTTCACAATGCTCTTCTTTGGACAGAAACTTCTGAAAATTAGTGAGAGAAATTGGCTAAATGAACTGAGCTCAAATTTGGTGTAGGTAAGTAACATAGGCATATAGAATATGTGGCAAAAAATGAACTCATTAGGATATGCATAGCTTGTACTTCTTTCACAGAGGTTCTAGGTGGACAAAAACTTTGGAAATTTGCCGAGGAAGATTTACTGGGCAAATGGAGCTGAATTTTGTCATGAGGCAACGATTTGGATAGGAAATAGTGCCCAAAATTTTTGAGGGCAATCAACAATATATAAATAGCACTTCCTTCACAAAGTGTTGTTCTGAACAAAATAGGAAAATGAATATTGTTGAATTATTTTCGAACTAGGCAAGGAAGGTTTTTCACATATTTGACGAAGATATGACCCAAAGAATTTATGGGATTTTTTTTGGAAATTTTGGGAATGACAGAAATATAGGTTGCTTCACAACCTTGGGAAAAATTGACACATGGACATGACACATAGGCAAAACTAATGAGGTGGCGCCTAGTCATAGCAACCCACCACAATTTACAAGGTTATGACCATCTATATTGGTCGTGGTCAGCTAGAAATAAGGCAGCGGACCAGTGCTATTCTCTCTATGACCATTTCGTGTAAGGAAATTACGACCTTTATGACCAAAATGGTCGTTATAGTTCAGGGTTTGGAGCCCCCCGAACAGCTTTTGACCAATTGCTCTCAAATGGTCATAGATCTATGTCCAATTCTTCCAGGGTCACTGACAGAAGGTTACTAGTTGACATATTTCTTGTCGTGCTACCGCAACAAGCAAGATGAAAATGGCCTTGTGGTGAGGAATAAGGCTCGTCTTGTAGCTCAAGGTTACACACAGGTAGAAGGAATTGATTTCGATGAAACTTTTTCACCTGTTGCTAGACTTGAGGCTATTCACATATTGCTTGCTTGTGCTAACCATCATAATATCATCCTACATCAAGTGGATGTGAAAAGTGCATTCCTCAATGGTAAGCTTGAGGAATAAGTATATGTTTCTCAACCACCAGGTTTTGAGGATCCAAAACTTCCAGACCATGTCTTCAGACTCAACAAGGCCCTCTATGGCCTCAAGCAAGCTCCTCAGGCGTGGTATGATACATTGAAGGAATTCCTCATGAGGAAAGGCTTCAAACCCGGTTCACTTGACCCAACTCTTTTCACCAAAACTTATGATGATGAATTATTCATGTGCCAAATATATGTTGATGATATTATCTTTGGTTGTACTAACCAATGTTAAAGTGACGGATTTGCCTATATGATGAGTGAGGAATATCAAATTTCTATGATGTGAGAGTTGAAATTCTTCTTAGGTCTTCAAATTTTTCAACAACACAATTGCATATTCATATCGCAAGAGAAATACCTCAAGGATGTGTTGAGGAAATTCGGCATGCAAGATTGCAAAGGTCTCAAAATCCCTATGCCCACAAATGGCCATCTATGCACCGATGAAAATGGTAAAGACTTCGATCAAAAGGTATACCGCTCCATCATTGGCTCTTTATTGTATTTATGCGCATCTAGGCCGGATATTATGCTTAGTGTTTGCATGTGTGCCCGATTTCAAGCCACATCGAAGGAATCACACCATAAGGTTGTGAAGCATATTCTTTGATATCTAGCTCACACTCCAACACTTGGACAATGGTATCCCAAGGGCTCGGCTTTTGATCTCATTGGACATTCTGACTCTGACTATGCTGGTGATCGGGTCGATCACAAGTCAACCTTAGGCACATGTCATTTCCTCGGACGATCCTTGGAATGTTGGTCCTCGAAGAAGCAGAACTGCGTATCACTCTCTACTAGTGAAGCTGGGTACATTGCTGCTGGTTCTTGCTGTGCTCAATTTCTATGGATGAAGCAAACCCTCAAGGACTATGGCATCAATGTGAAGAATATGCCGCCCTACTGCGACAATGAGAGTGCTATCAAGATTTCTCACAATCCAGTTCAGCACTCAAAGAAAAAGCACATCCAGATTCATCAACATTTTCGTCATGACCATGTGTTGGAGGGCGACATCTCGATCGACCACGTGAATACTGAAGATCAGCTGGCAGATATCTTCACAAAGCCCTTGGATGAGAAGAGATTTAGCAAGTTGTGGTGTGAGAAAAATATCTTAGAATCTTTGAATGTTCTTTGAAAAGGACACACATCCTAACACTTATGCAAAATTGATGACTTAGATATGCAACACACGAAGTAACATTTTTCTTCAATCAATGAAGACTAACCCTCTAAGTGTGAAGAAATTAACGAAGAATTTGATTTTCAGAACCCTACGACAATTGTACACGGTGTCTGAAATCATCATTCTTATACGGTGGGTACGCCACCAACCAAAGTTGAAAATCTTCAATTTGAGTTTTTTTTTGCAATTTCTTCGATTTTCAAATTCTTCAACTTTGCAATTTCCTCAGTCTTTCCGACAATGTTCTTCATTGCTATATATATATATATATATATATATATATATATATATATATATATATATATATATATATAGGGTGGGTCTATTATGATAACACCCTCTAGAGTCTTATTCTGCTAACACAAAACGCTTATTCTGCTAACACCCTGTCTAGCCCACTAAACCCACCCAAGGAGGGCCGAGGCGCACCTCTTCCCACCGGCCCACCCCATCCACCTCTTCCCACGACCGCATTCTCCCCTCTCCACCTTCCTTCCAGTCACCTCGTGGCCTGATCCACCAACCCCTGCCACTCCTCCCTCACCACCCCACGACCAACCTCACCCACATATGCGCCGCCCTCAGACCGGCCAACTGCCGCCGTGCGTCGCGACCCTGGCCGGCCAACCGCCCACATGTGGCGCGGATCCCCCGATGCGCCCACACCTCCCCATGCCGGTCGGCCCTCCCGTTAATGGATCCGAGCCCTGTAGGCCACTGCGACACCATCATCGCACGTTCCGGCGAGATCTGCGCAAGTCAGCGTGCCACTTCGTCGGTGAGGGCCGCCGCACTGGCTGTAGCACACCCCTTGGTGCCGTGCAGTCCAGTGTGTGAGTGCTCGCAGCACGCCCCCAGCGCCGGCGACCCCACCACCTCACAAGCTCCATGTCCCCGCTGCTGCTTCCCGCGGCACATCCCTCTGAGGGAGTCCTGGATTAGGGGGTATCCGAATAGCCCGACTATATACTTTGGCCGGACTGTTGGACCGTGAAGATACAAGACTCAGGACTTCGTCCCGTGTCCGGATGGGACTCTCCTTTGCGTGGAAGACAAGCTTGGTGATCCGGATATTATATTTCCTTCTTTGTAACCGACTCCATGTAAACCCTAGCCCCCTCTGGTATCTATATAAACTGGAGGGTTTAGTCCTTAGAGAGGCAATCATAATCATCATAGGCTAGCTTCTAGGGTTTAGCCTCTATGATCTCGTGGTAGACCAACTCTTGTAACACTCATATCATCAATATCAATCAAGCAGGAAGTAGGGTTTTACCTCCATCGAGAGGGCCCGAACCTGGGTAAAACATCGTGTCCCTTGCCTCCTGTTACCATCCACCTTAGACGCACAGATCGGGACCCCCTACCCGAGATCCGCCGGTTTTGACACCGACATTAGTGCTTTCATTGAGAGTTCCTCTGTATCATCGCTGTAAGGCTCAATGGCTCCTTCAATCATCAACAAAAACATGGTCCAGGGTGAGACTTTTCTCCCCGGACAGATCTTCGTGTTCGGTGGCTTCGTACTGCAGGCCAATTCGCTTGGCCATCTGGAGCAGATCGACAGCTACGCCCCTGGCCATCAGGTCAGGTTCGGGAACCCAAACTACACGACCGATATCCGCGGAGACTTGATCTTCAATGGATTCGGGCCTATGCCAGGAGCACCGGACAGTCACGATGAGCACATCTTAGACCTGCTGTCGGACAATGCTCGGCATATCGCCCCTGCAGGAGTCCCAGACCTAAATACGGGGCAGATTGCATCGCTCAAGGATGGGTGGATGGACCCCGCCCTGGAGGTTGCACCCTTATCGGCAGTAGAGCCGAACACAGACTTCACCACCAAGGAAGCCTGCGACACTGGACCCCCAGACTCGTGTCTGGCTGTAGGTTCTAGTCCGCGTACCCCCGAGCCCGCCGAACCTGGTTGGGCTCCGATAATGGAGTTCACCGCTGCGGATATTTTCCAGCACTCGCCCTTTGCCGACATGCTAAACTCGTTAAAGTCTCTCTCTTTGTCAGGAGACTCTTGGCCGAACTATGTCCGGCTCGAGTGGGAAGCTGTCGACGAGGGAATTCGTTGCCCACCCACCACCCACTTCATAGCCACGGTAGATAATTTGACCGACGTGCTTGACTTCGACTCCGAAGACATCGACGGTGTGGACGACGATGTAGGAGAAGAACAGGAACCACCACCCACGGGGCGGTGGACAGCCACCTCTTCATATGATATATATATATATATATATATATATATATATATATATATATATGGTGGACACTCTGAAAGAAACCAATGGCGATGAGGCAATGGAGGATAACCCCTCAAGCAAGAAGGCAAAGTATGAACGTCATCAGCGCCGCCACAAGCCCCGCCACGACAATACCAACACAGTAGTCAAAAACAATCCAGAAGGTGCCGAAGATGAATACAATCCCGATCAGCCTGCCTTCGAGCAGGCCGGACATGCGACGGATGGATACTTGGAGAGGGACAACTACACGCCCCCTCCGAAGACGAGGTGAGCCTCGGCGATGATGAATTCAGCATGCCTGGGGATCCCGTGGAACAGATTCGCTTTAAGCGACGGCTTATGGCCACAATGAAAGCAACATCAACTCAAAGCCGACCAAGATTTGCTTACAGACATATGGACTAAGGTCCTGGCAACCGAGGAATACGGACTCAACCGCCCCGCCAAAGGGCACACACTGCACAATTCGCTACTTCAGCCTAAGAAGGAGAACCTAAAGCCCACACCCCTACGCTAATATACCACGGTCTGGGACAATACGCAGGAAACGCATGGCAGCATCCACAAACCTCGACGCAATCATCATAAGCGTCAGGTCAAGGAAATTGATACCGAATTCAGCGGCCCCCAGTCCAGTCAGCGGAAAAAGAGCAGCTCAAACTCATCTGACCCGAGCAGCATACTCAATCAACCATGTGAAATTCATGGTACCCCCAGAAGGGCGGCCAAGCATACCAACAAAGAATGTCGGATCCTCAAAAAAAACGGCAGGTCACATACCAGAAACAATGAAAGGAGGTTTCAAACAACGAAAGACCAATCAAACATGGCGAAGTCAAAAGAAGATCCTCCACAGTACGAAAATACGACCGGTCTTCTCCGATCACATCGACCGTCCGGACATCATCAACATAACAATTGCACTCACTATTGACCCAATAGTTTGTGGGCTCCATCTCACACGAGCCCCCACAGGCATAAAACTATCAACAACATCTTCTAAAAGATGCTAGGTGCAAAGGCCAAGTTCTAGAGGCCCACCAAGCTAGTGATCGTCTTCGGACCACCAAACAAATACCACGCCGAAGACTAGATCTTCGGCATTGTCCACTTATACAGTAACTACCACATACTATCGGGACGAACCACGTTGGCTAGATTCAATGGAGTACAACTCCAGGCCAGTCCCACGTGACATAGTCACAATTATGGGCAAGGCAAAACCCCACCCTCAGAGTGGAGATCATATAGCTGCTGGAATAGTGAGTCATGCCAGTTTATCAAATTTTGATTCGACAGCCAACTACCTGGGCACCAACTGAGGAGTCCAAGTTACTTTATGGCCTGATAGCCTGGTTCAGCCAGGCTCCGATCAGGCACCCGCGGTTCAACCATAGCATGACATACAGCTGCCTTTAAGCATTTGTCTTTACAGACTAACTTAGGCGCAGAACAGGACTGGCGGCGTGGAGTCAGCTCAGACGTACAAGGCAGGAACACATAAGTAAATCCCCCCCCCCAAAGTAGACAGTCCGGATACACTTCGGATCCACACACAGCCTCCTCCAGTCCGGCCACGACAAGTTCCGCCAAAACAACTCTTTTCATAAGCATAAATCATACTCATATGCATAGACACGTCACCCTACTACAATGTGTAGACTTAAATAACACTTACCGGCCGTTGTTCCTCATTGACGCCTTTTTTGTCTCAAACGGCACCCGTGCATTGTGTTATGCCCCACTATGCCAGGGGCTTCATAGTACTAATAATATGGCAATAAAATCCGGCCACCTTCTCAGTCGCTCGGCACCCCGAACTTATAGCACTATATGCATTAGCTCCGAATCATGTCTTGGGTCATTGGTTGGGTTTGCCCGGCTCACATGTTTTGGTACCTTACGTTCTGCTCTATCGGCTAAGGTAGCGCTGGGAGAACTACTGCGATTGTGTCCTGGTTCTTCCGGACGAGCACCTCAGTAGAGAAAGCCGAAAACTGACTGTCATGATATAGTGAGAGCTGATCAGCTGTTCGAGAGGTTGTCAAATCTTTAAAGATTTATTCCGCATAATGCCATTATAAATGCAAAGTGCGACGGACTGGTCTTCCGATCAGGCGCCGATAGAGCCCCTAGTACGGTCTTCCGAATACCAGGGGCTGCACCCACCATACTCGAATTCCTATGGCTAAGTGAGAGTGATAAAGCCCTATAGTCTGATTGCCTGGTTCGTGGTGAGGAACACCTCTTTAAAAGGACCCAACAATGGGATAAAGAGTGTTCAGGTATGTCCCGAACACCCCCGTACCTTTTATGTGGGGGCAGAAGCCAACGACTGGCCAACTCTCAGGATTTATATACACTAAACAGCCAAAAAGGAAGAACAAATGTTCACAAAACAGACAATAAATAATAAACAGTGCCATTATCCCGCATTACAAAGGACGGCATAACTGCCTTCAGGGAAATATAGTGTCTTTGGTACACTGGTCCGCCACAAGGCGGGCTCCTTTCAGGACACCTTCATAGTATAACTCGGGCTTGCGATGCTCCTTACCCTCCGGCGGTCCCTCAGTCATCAGCTTCTCAGCATCAAGCTTCCCCCAGTGCACCTTCGCACGGGCAAACGCCATGCGTGCACCCTCTATGCAAACTGATTGCTTAATGACATCGAGCCGGGGGCAAGCACCAACAATCTGCTTCATGAGTCCGAAGTAACTGCTCGAAATTGGCTCCAGGGGTGTAGCGACGCGACCCAAATGGATCAAAGTCTCTGTGCTTAAGTGTCATCCCTGGAATAGTATGTTGACACACACAGTACTCGAGGAATTATAACAGAGTTCAATCACACAATTTATTACATCGAGATCCTCAAAAGAGTATTTATTACAATAATATGGCCAAAGGCCATCTAAAATAAAAAAACTGCGGAAGCATCAAAGGTAAATGAGTCCATCCAACTCCACGGCATACTGAGTGCAGAACAACGACCTATCGCACCTTTAATCCTCGTCGGAAAAGTCTGCAACATGAGACGTTGCAGCCGTGTAGGTCAGCACATGGAATATGCTGGCAATTTCACACCTTAGAATAATAATAAAAAAACTATCTCTATATGCAAATTTAGCTAGTGGAGGCTCTAAGTTTAGTTTTTGCATAAAGCCAATTTTACCCTACAACAAAGGAATAAATTTTTATTTACTACTAAATTAAAATGCCATTATTGAGAAGGTTCCTCCAACTCAATCCCAAAATTCCGAAGTTATTAATAACCGAATAATTTCATTAAATAAAGTGATGAGATCAACCAATAATTCACTTCTAGATACTCAAGTTGTCCATAACCGGGGACACCGCTAATCATGATTAGTTTGTACACTCTGCAGAGGTTTGCGCACTTTTCCCCACAAGACTCGACCACCACCATGATCGGAAGATCGAGACATAGCCTTTCAGAAGCGTTTCCCCTCAACCCTGGGTAGACCAGTACACCTACTTTCCCCTACATTAGCTAGTCTACCACAGAAAGAGGTCACACAACTTACTCAACTATGCCAGAGCCCATAATGGTTTGTGGCTGCACACGGAAGTTTCTAGGCATGAAATATCTTATGATCCATTTGAGCCTAGGTGGCGGACCTAGGGTAATCACACGGGTACTCCGGGATTCCCCTTGGGCAAGCACTGGTTACTCCAGGTGCCCCAAACAATCCACCCAGATGTGTATTAAAGTTGCCACCTTAGGTTATCCCAAAATTATTAACTCTCACAACTTGCATGGATCACACATACCAATCCCCGTCTACGAGCATGGCTAAGCAATATATGATATAACGAATATTCCCGGGGTGATCAAAGGTCATAGGTTCCTACCACATGAACTACATAGCATAACCACATGTTCCCAATCCTACTCATGCAACCTTTGAGGGTGAAACTAATGCATAGTAAAAAAACTGGGTATTGAAAAAATTATGATCAAAGTGTGAACTTGTCTTGCTGACGATCATTGAAACCTAAAGATTTGTAGTAGCAAGCCTCGCACTCCGGATGATCTAACGTAGCATGTAATGACACTCATAAGCAATCAAGCAAAAAGAAACAAAAAGAAAACGAATAAAAGACTTCGAAAAACTCCAAAACATCCAAATAAAGTTTCTGTACAGAACATAATTTTTACAGCAATTAAAATAAATGGCTTTCATTTTAACAGAAAGTACACGTTACGAGCTTCGATTTGCAAAAAGAATCGCCTAAAATGGAGTTACAAAACTCGAGATATGGCCTAACGAAGTTTGAATACAGATCTGTTTGAATTCGAATTTTAAAATTTTCAAAAATATTTTTCGCTTGGTTCTCTGGATAGATGAGATTTCGATGAACTAGAAGGAAAAAGAATCAACTAAATCGGTTCTATAGATTAAAAGATATACTAGAAAGAAGAATTGATATAGAATCTGAGATTGGAAAAATACTGGAAAAAGAGAAAAGAAATCCGGCCAGATGCCAAGTGGCGCTCTCTGATTGGCTGGCTGGGTGCTCACCGGACTTGTCGCCGGAGACGAGGAAGAAGGCGGCTCCGGTGTCCTTCAGTGAAGTATGCGCGCAGGACGGTGTAGAGGACGATGATGTGAACCACTTGAACAAGTTGTGGTTGTAGATTGCTACATGTACACACGGTGAGAGGTCCCCGGAATTCGCGAACTCCGGCGAGCAATTGGCGAGGTTACTGACGGGGAAAACTCCAGAAGGAGAGGGCTTCGGACGAGGGTTGAGAGGGGCTCTAAGGGTGCGTTATATAGGGCTTGGGGAGGTCATAATCAGAGAAGATTGTGGTGTTTAATGGTGGCTGTTTCTCTGCCTCGTCATGGCCATTACAGGTGACTCCAAGGCGCACTAGGAAGGGGAAGGGGTATAGGGAGGCGAGGGGAACCGATTCATAAAGTCAGTTGAGCGAGGGAGATGAAGGGAGAGGGTGGGGCGCTGGGTGGAAGTGATGCATGCGTGCTCTCTGTACATGTTTATGTAACGACGAGAGGAGGGAGAAGATAGCGCATGGGCTGAAAGATATGGGCCTTAGTTGGTCGATGGCTGCGAGGGTTCTTTTTTTTTAATAACAGAAACACTGTGGCACCAAAATACAAATAAAATAAAGTCTAGAAATGCCAGAAAAATTCACATAAATATATGGTCTTATATATGACCTTGTGAACATTTATCCGGTCTAAAATGCAAACTTACAAAAATAAACATTTTTGCTAAACTAATAAAATAAATTGCAAATAAAACCCAACAAATATATTTTGATTCCAAATTCAAATTCCAATATTTTCCTTGTGTTTTCGAGGAAGTCATTTTATCTTCTCTCTTTATTTTATTTTTGGAATAATGGAAATAAATTATTATTATTTTGGTGAAACCAAATTTGATCCAAACTCCCAACTTCGAAAAAAATTCAAAATTGGTTTTCTTGGGAAACTTCCAACTCTCTCTTTTGGTCCTTGAGTTGCTCAAAGTTCCTTGGATCAAAAATCAAATAAAACAAATGGGCAAAAATGCATAAATCATGGATGCATATGAATGATCTATTATAAACATCCAAATTGAAAATTGGGATGTTACAAAGCTACCCCCCTTAAGATGAATCTTGCCATCGAGATTCGGGTTGGCTAGCAAAAAGGTGTGGGTGGTTTTATCGGAGATCATCTTCTCGTTCCCAAGTGGCTTCTTCCTCAGTACGATGACTCCACCGAACCTTGCAAAACTTGATGACCTTGCTGCGGGTAACCCTGCTGCGGGTAACCCTGCTTGGAGTCTCGAGAATCTTGACGTGCTTCTCCTCATAGGTCAGATCACTATCCAACTGTATGGCCTCCAGTGGCACTATATCTCTTAGAGGAATATCGGCCATCTCTGCATGACACTTCTTCAATTGGGAAACGTGAAACACATCATGAACTCCTGACAAGGCTTTGAGTAATTCCAACTTGTAGGCAACTTCACCCATGCGTTCTAAAACTCTGTACGGCCCCACAAATCGTGGTGCTAACTTTCCTTTGACTCAAATCGTTTAACTCCTCGAAGTGGAGACACACGAAGATATGCTCTATCTCCGACTTCATAGGTTACCTCCTTGCATTTAGTATCGACATAACTCTTCTGTCTAGATTGGGCTACATTGAGTCTATCGCGGATCAGCTTGACTTTCCCCTCTGAATCTCTAATTAAATCTAGTCCGAATAATTTACAGTCTCCAACTTCATCCCACATCAATGGTGTCCTGCACCTCCTTCCATACAAAGCTTTGAAATGGGCCATTTTCAAACTAGCTTGATAGTTGTTGTTATATGAAAACTCTGCGTAAGGCAAATTATCATCCCAACTAGATCCATAATCTAGCACACAAGCTCTCAACATGTCCTCCAGAATCTGATTGACTCTCTCGGTCTGCCCATCTGTCTGCGGATGAAAAGCTGTACTGAACTCCAGCCTGGTACCCAAAGTTTCATGTAACTGATGCCAAAACTTTGAGGTAAATTGTGTTCCTCTATCTGATACGATGGTCCTCGGAACTCCATGCAGACATACAATCCTGGGCATGTATATCTTGGCTAACTTAGCACTTGTATATGTGGTTTTCACGGGGATGAAGTGAGCTACCTTAGTCAAGCGATCAACCACTATCCAAATAGAATCATAGCCTGATCGGGTCCTATGTAATCCTGTAATGAAGTCCATGCCAAGCTTGTCCCACTTCCAATCTGGTATCGGCAAAGGCTGAAGTAATCCTGCTGGTTTTTGGTGCTCTTCCTTAACCCTCTGACATACGTCACATACTGCGACATACTCGGCAATATCCTTCTTCATACACGTCCACCAGAAATTTTCCTTCAAGTACAAATACATCTTGGTGTTGCCCGGGTGTATTGAATAAGGCAAATCATGAGCCTCCTGAAGAATCAATTTCCTGATCTCTGGGTCATTTGGCACGTAAATACGCTTCTCAAACCATAAGGTTCCATGTTCATCCTCACGAAATTCTTCTGCCTTTCCTTGGTTCATCCTTCCCTTTATCTCCGCAATGCCTTTGTCTATCTTCTAGGCTTCTCGGATCTTTCCCAACAAAGTGGATTGAATTTCCATTGCGGCAACAAAACCTCGTGGTACTATCTCCAATTGAAGATCTCTGAGATCATCAATTAACTCCTGAGGTAATCCTCCTACTTTGAGGGTATTGACGTAGCTCTTGTGGCTCAATGCATCTGCCACAACATTGGCCTTTCCTGGGTGATAGTGCAATTTCATTTCATAATCCTTTATGAGCTCCAACCATCTTCTCTGCCTGAGATTCAACTCCTTCTTCGTGAAGATGTATTTCAAACTCTTGTGATCCATGTAAACATCACACCTATTTCCAATAAGAAAATGTCTCCAGGTCTTGAGTGCGTGCACTACGGCTGCTAACTCCAAATCATGTGTGGCATAATTCCGCTCATGAGGTCGAAGTTGACGTGAGGCATATGAAACAACTCTTCCTTCTTGCATAAGAACACCTCCAAGTCCCTGACGAGAAGCGTCGCAATATACTTGGAAATCCTTGTGTATATTCGGAAGAATTAGCACTGGGGCTGTGACCAAACGTTTCTTCGGCTCCTAGAAACTGGCCTCACATTCGTCGGTCCAAACAAACTTAGTGTCTTTCTTCAATAACTTCGTCATGGGCTTCGCGATCTTGGAGAAATTCTCAATAAACCGCCGATAATATCCCGCGAGTCCGAGAAAACTGTGAATCTCTCCGATTGAGGTGGGTGCCTTCCATTCGGTGACGGCTTCAACCTTGGGGGGGTCTACTGCTATTCCTTCTCCTGATATAACATGTCCGAGAAATCTGACTTCCTTCAACCAGAATTAACACTTGGTGAACTTTGCGTATAATTGATGTTCCCTGAGCTTCTCTAGAACCAAGCGCAAATGTTCCTTGTGTTCTTCTTCATTCTTCGAGTAAATCAATATGTCATCAATGAATACCACAACAAACTTATCCAAGAACTCCATGAATACCTTATTCATCATACTCATAAAATAGGCAGGGGCATTAGTCAAACCAAAAGACATGACCGTATACTCATAAAGCCCATATCTCGTGGTAAAGGCTCTCTTGGGTATATCCTGTTCTCGAATCTTCAGCTGGTGATATCCTGATCGAAGATCGATCTTGGAGAAAACTTTTGCTCCTTGTAGCTGGTCAAACAAATCATAGATCATTGGTAGACGGTACTTGTTCTTAATCATCACCTCGTTTAGCGCACGATAATCTACAACCATTCTCAAGGTTCCATCCTTCTTCTCAACTAGAAGCACTGGGGCTCCCCAAGGTGATGAACTCGGTCGAATATAACCTTTCTCCAATAATTCCTTAATCTGCTTCTTAATTTCCCCCAGATCATTTGCGGGCATCCGGTACGGTCTCTTGGATATTGGTCCGGTGCCTGGTAACAATTCGATCAAAAACTCTATGTCCCGATCCGGTGGCATGCCGGGCAATTCCTCGGGGAATACATCAGGATAATCCTTCACAACTGGTACTTCCTCCTGAACAACTCCCGAAAGAGAATTCACTTGAGTCCTCCTTGGCGTATGCCTCGACACGTACTTGATCCGCTTCCCCTCTGGGGTGGTGAGAAGAATCGACTTACTGGCACAATCAATATTCCCTTCATACTTGGAGAACCAGTCCATGCCTAGGATCACGTCCAATCCTTGGGTTTCTAGGATAATGAGGTCGGTGGGGAAAACGTGTCTCCCTATGGTCAATGGTAACTGAAAACATCCCCGACTAGCCATAGACTCTGCTCCTGGGGAACTCTGTCAGGACCCCGACTCAATGCCACATCGATCTAGCATGTAACACCTCATATCACTTTGCGGCCTCACGCACGGTATTCCCACGGGTGTCGCCTTACCTTTGCCCGGGACCGTTTGCGCCTTTTGGCACACGTATATGACAGTGTCGCTAGCATCCATATGATAAGGAGCCCGGGCTGACATGGCTAGTCGTAAACCCAAAGCGGCACAGACTTACAGGGACAGGCATCCATGACCCAGCATCGAACGTGTCGGTCATCAGCGAGTGAATCCAGGCTGTAGCACTGGCTAGCAGGACTCCGGTGAACCGGGCTGTAGCGGGCTAACAGGACTCCGGTATTCACCGCGTGACATTTCCCCGAAGGGACAGACACAGGAACGAAGAAGGACACATGCCGGCCAGCCTAAGTGTTCCGGAGCAGTAGCAAGCTACCATGGCTCGGTGGAAACACTAGGAGACATTTCCCCGTAAGAGAGGCTACTAAAGATAAACAACTAGATGGTCAGATCCCACACATACCAAGCATTTCAATAACATACACACAATATGCTCGATATGTGCAAATACAACATGGCATCACAACATGACTCTATGACTCAAGTAATCTATTCAATAGGCTCCGAGGAGCGAGATATTACAAACATGGGTCTCATGACCCAACATTCAGAGCATACAAATCAAGCACAAGCGGAAGCTATCATGTCTGAGTACAGACATCTATAAATGAAAAAGGCTGAGAAGCCTGACTATCTACCAAATCCTGCCGAGGCACAAGATCGTAGCTGAGGTAACAAGCTAAACGTCGAAGACCACGCGGAAATACTAGTGAGACTGAAGTCTCTCTGCAAAACATAAAATAGGCAAACGTGAGTACAAATGTACCCAGCAAGACTTACATCAGATCTATCTACATATGCATCATTATCAACAAAGGGGTGGTGGGGTTTAACTGCAGCAAGCCAGCTCTGACTCGGTGGCTATCCTAAACTACGACTGCAATGTAACTCTTTGAGGTGGCGCACACGAGTCCACATATTCACCAACCAATACCCCACTATGGATCCGCTCCCGTCTCCCTACGAGAACGCCATCCATAGCACTCACGCTTATCTTGCGTATTTTAGAGTATCCACTTTCACTTGTCTATGAACTGATATAAGCAACCCAGAGGTCCTTTTCCGTGGACACGGCTATTCGAATAGATTAGGTTAACCCTGCAGGGGTGTACTTCTTCACACACGCTCTCACCACTTACCGCCGTTTACACGACATGTACTCGGCAACCTTCAAGCGGAAGCCCAACGTGGGTGTCGGCCACGGCCTACCTAAACACTCAAGTCTCTAGTCCAGGTTTATCGCCTATTCGGGTTCCATCCATGAGGAGATCCGGCCGGAGTTTCGCTCACAGCCCCAAACGATGTGAACAGGGTTCCCGAGACACCAAACGGGCGCCCGGTACACCGTGCCACGTGCCTACCGCATCACAGCCCACCCCTACGGTCAGCGCTGCGCACGGCCTCCAGCATACTACAAACACCAGAAACTACTTGCAACTCCTGGACAGAGGACAAGGGTGATTAAGAAGCCGAGAGGGTCCATTGGTTTCGGGCCCAATGCGTGGTAGTAGCTGAATCATGGATCACAAACACAGAACTCAGTTCCTGAGGACGGCTGCAATGAGACAACCCACCATGTACTCCTACATGGCCTCTCACCGCTACCTTTACCAAATCGTGTTCACACACTTAGCTCACACACAGTAGGACATGTTCACACACCTCTGATTCATCCCCGATGAATCAGACCTGACTCAACTCTAAGCAGTAGCAGGCATGACAAACAAGCATGAATGAGTAGGCACATCAGGGCTCAAACAACTCCTACTCATGCTAGTGGGTTTCATCTAATTACTGTGGAATGACAGGTCATGCAGAGGATAAAGGGGTTCAGCTACCGCAGCAAGTAACAAATATGTCGTTGTTGTCCTAATGCAGTAAAAGAGAGCAGGAGCGAGAGAGTAGGATTGTATCGGAATGGACAAGGGGGTTTTGCTTGCCTGGCACTTCTGAAGATAACATTGAGTCTTCATCAGTGTCAACGATCACAACGTCGGAACATCCTCTACTGGGAGGGAACAGATACCGGCAACAAAGAAGAAATACAATCAATGCAATGCACAATATGATGCATGCTCATGACATGGCAATATGAATGTGTTTTGGGCTAATGCAACTAGCAACAGATTAAATGAAGTTGGTTTGAATACAAGATTCAAATTCAAACTCCATATATGGTTATTTAAATGCCCTTTATTTGATTTGTGCTAAACAGCAGCTATAAGTTGTTCTAGCATGCATGAAAATGGTACAGATGGATTCCTTGAATTTTTCTGATAATTTTTCATATATAAATTATTTAATTTGGAGTTACGGTTGAATTTCTATGATTTTTAGAAGTTTTTACAATTTTCTGGAATTTTCTGATTATTTAGAATTAAAATAATTCCAGAAAATGAATTATGGCGTCAGCATGTCATCACCTTGACGTCAGCAGGTCAACAGGGCGCCTCCAGGTCAAACCTGACCAGTGGGGTCCACTGGTCAGTGACCCAGGGCTGTTTAGTGTCAATGGCAGGTGGGGCCGGGTCAAAGGCCACGTCAGCATGGTCAAAGCTGACGTGTGGGGCCACTGTGATTAATCTAAACTAACAGAAGTTTAAGCCGTGGTTAATTAAGGGCATGGGGCCCAGCTGTCAGTGTCACAAAGCGGTGATTAGTGGCTAATTAAGCCAGCCACGTCACTGGCCACCGGAGTTCGGCCGGCGGCGACCCGGAACGCGGCGGAAGTTCACCGGGGTTGCGCTACGGGCGACGGCTGGACGCGCGAAGGGCACCAGAAGGTAGCCCGTGCCCGTGCGCACCTAGGGGGGCCAACGGGAGGTGCGGGGGTGGACGGAGTCCGCCGGAGTGGAGCCCGAGGCGGCGGCCGGAGCTCGGGTGGGTGCGGGGTTAGTGCTGCGGCTTGCAAACAAGCTAGCTGCCACGCTAGCGTTGCTCCACGGGTCGTTGCGAGTGCAACGGACGCACGCGCGGGGCCATTTGGTCACCGGGGCTTCGCCGGCGACGAGTCCGTGCGGCGGAGCGTCTCGGCTCCGGTAGAGGGGGCGGCTAGAGCTCGAAATCGAACTTGGGGTTAGGGGGAAACGGAGCAGGGACTCACGGGGATCGTGCAGGGAGGGTCAGCGAGCTCGGGGGCGCGCCGGAGTGGCCGAATTCGACGGAGAACGGCGCCGGGGCCGAAGCTCGGAGATGATGACGATGGCGGCTGCTCGGGGCCCTTCCGGTCACGTGGCTCGGTGAGGGGGTTGGCGACGAGGTGCAGGAGCTCGGGAGCACGTCGGAGAGGGGAGGGGGTGGCCGTGGTCATGGGTACGGCGACGATGGCGGCGAGCTCCGCTCGGTGGTGTGCGCGAGAGGGAAACAGAAGAGGGAATGGGGTCCAGGGGGAGAGAGGGGAGGTGCAGGGGGCGAGGGCGGCTCCGTGGCGTCGCGAGGGAGTCGGGGAGGCTGCCACGGCGAAGCAGGAGGTGGCCGGCGCTCTTCGGGCGCGCGCCACGCCTCGCCTCTGCCTACTGGCAGAGGAAGAAGAGGACAAGGAGGGAGGTGGGCTGGGCCGGCTGGGGGGGGGGGCTGGGCCAGGTAGGCTGCGGTAAGTGGCCCAGGTAAGCTCTGTTCTTTTTATTTTATTTCAGTTTTCTATTTTGCAGGTTTGTTTTGAATTTGGTTTTGAAACCAATTCAATTTATTTTGCTTCTGACAATATTTTTAGGAGCTAAAAGAATTAAAACAATGCTCCACAAAATATTTCAGAATTATTGGACCTATATTTATTTAATAGTAGATATAAATCCAATTCAAATAATTATTGATTTAATTCAAATGCCCAAATTAAATGTTTCTGAGACACCAAAAATATTGGTTTGGATTTTACCTCTTGCCAATATTTCCAGAGGATATCAGGAACATTTTCTTGGACACATTTGAGAAGATTTAATTGTTGGTTATTTTTAGAGGTTTCTGAGGCTTTGAAAATTCCTCAATTCAAATTTCATTTGAATTTAAACATGATGCAGCAAGAGGTCTAGCCTAGTGCATTACCAGAAGCTAGGGATGTGACAACTCACCCCCACTAAACAAGAATCTCGTCTCGAGATTCAAGCGTAGGGTAGGATGAAGGGGAAGCGGAAACTAGTACAATCTTCACGATCCAGGTTGCACTTCAAATGAACGTTGATTTGAACACCATCTTTGCCTTGTCGTCTTGCTCTGAGAAATCCTGCCAACATGGCCTGGAGGGAAGGAGACTCTAGAAGGGTCGATCTTCTCGAAGGTCGAACAACTCAGGATTAACTCACGGAATGAGACATAGAACCATCTCTCGAGTTGAGACACGAGATACACATCCATAGGAATGGAGTGAAGCAGATGACGAAGGTTCACTAGGTAGACCACAATTTCACGCTTAAGAAGGTGGTAAACGATTGTCAACGTAGCGAGGAGTTGAGTTGCCATGATACCATAACGATACACCTTAGGGAAGGTGACTCGTAGAGATATCCCCTTAAGTGGCAAAAAGAATTACTTTTGATTCAAAGATCATTGAAACTCTTTAAACCAGCCTAAGGCAATTCTCGAGCGATCGTTTGGAGGGGGTCAGTAGAATGGCATACTCGGACTTGGATGATGTGGATTACCTTGTTGAAGACAACGCAATGGATGAATTTACTTATCACCGGAAATGGAAGGGACATTGGTGGTGCAAGCTGGGAACAAAATGCAAATGCTGGGAACGATTCTGGTAACTGGGGAAGAACCCAACAATAGAGAGTGAATTCACTGTTGGAGTGGTTATAGCATAACCGAGGAAATCTGGGGCAATCCCAGCTAGTGCCGATGATAACACGTAGCGCTTGTGCGTGCTCTCAAGAACTTGAGCATTTCCATATTCATCAAGGTTTTACCAACATCCGTGTCAAGGGTCCGGTAACACAACTTACTACCATGATGAATGGTGATGGAGGATGCAGATGCAAAGGAAGATAACACCTTCTCAGATTACACCTTAGCGAAGCCAAGGAACAAAATCTGGATGATCGACCGAGAGACATTTAGCACTCCGCTTCTAATGTTCTCCTTGATGTGCTAGTGTATCCCATTCATAGATACGGTTTGATAACTAGAACATCAAGTAAAGGTCGGACTTCGGGAACACAACAAATCATAAGGCACAACTAGAGAGTAAATCCTACGAAGTCCTTATGGGAAGGTGGCCAACTTCATCAATCAAGATATTATAATAACAGGTCTTCCGGCTGGGTGTGTTGGCCATGACATCCACTTTATCGGTTATCGCGAGACCAATATTATAGTTCTTGGGAAATGTTCCAAACCATCATATCTGCCTGAGATTCAGATCTGGTTGGTGTCAGGATATTCCAGACTCATCGAGTCTAGGAAGAAAAACGAAAGTTTGCAACACAAATCGACGAGATGACGTTGCGAGATTCTCGGAAGATGAACTACGATAGCAAGCTCCAAAACATGAGCTGGTTCTGCTACAAACATGTGAACACGTTGTCCAAGACAAGCATGACCACAAAGTAGTCTTATAATAAAACACTACCGAGTTCAGGTTGGGAACCATCAGCGAGGATATCGAAGTTCTTTCATAAGTCCGGATTAGCTCTTATGGAGGAACTCCTTCTCCTTGAACAAATCAATCAGTGGCTTGGTGTGCTAGGGATACATATAGATTGAAGGTTGCAAGTCTTCAAACCACAGCATTCTTCGCACGTGTGCATGACTGATTTGGAATGATTCCAAAGAAAGCAACATTGACTTTCTCGAATCCACGGCGGCAACTTGCATCAGATGCACATGAATTAAAGGAAGTCACTACCTTCATCCAAACATATGCTTCATGAGCTAGCATGAACAAATGCTTTCAAAAGTTTCCAACACTAGCTTAATGTTCAGCAAAATTATGGAGAAGACAAGGATGTTGTCAATGGGCACAACAACAATTCATCTGGGTTTCCTTTTAAAAGGAATTCCATAGTTAAGTGAACAAGTGATAGCATTGGTCAGACCTAAAAGATATAATGGTGTATGCTCGAGGGATCAACCACGAAATAAGACAACATTACGAGCATCGTTGGTACTGATTTGATTTGACGATAGCCCACACTCAAATCAAAGGATTGATAAGACAATAGGTCCAGCAACTGATCACAAGGACCAATCGATGAAGATATCATCTTTCTTCAACACACACTACACAAGAATATCCCTTTGGATGAACTAAATCGGGCAAGCTTCTATCTTCCAACTCTCCAAGTTGATGCATAGCTTAACCAACTAGCTCAGGGGTATCCAACACGGATTCTTGGAGAAAGGGTGGTTTACAGGATAAACCAACTTGATCACGAGCTTAACATAACAGTCAGGCGACAACCTGGTGATACTTTCGAGAAGATATTCGGAAAATCACGAACCACCGATATGTTACTAAGCTCGAGAACAATCTTGCTTTTCAGAGCAAGATGATATGATCAAATGAGCGAGGACTTGACAAAATCCTAACTCATCAATCAAAGAGTGCACCAGGAAATAAAGACTAGGTAGCACGATCAATCTTAGAATGGTGATTCAATAACCAACATACTAAGAATAAGATTATTGTCCATTAACTACCAAGCAATGGGGTTGCTAGGAGTATTGAGTTCACACATCATGATTCACTTGTCGGCACTCCGGCTGCAACAACACGGAACCGAGGAATGAACAATGATGGCAAGAAGTATCACTGTACCAAGAGTTCATAGGATGGTGTGCAATTCCTATAACAATCCCGATATAAAGATGGTAATACTTCAGGGTAGAACAGGATCAAAGGCTGGATTAGCAATTTGATCTGCGGGGCACAACTTCTTTGACCCAATCCTGGATATGGAAGAGGTACTGGAGTTTGTTTCTCCTAGTCATTCTGCGATAGAATGGCTTGACGGACCACAAGAGTATTAGGCATCGATAAACGAACGCACGCATACTCTTGACTATCAATTGATAGACGAGGGTCAGAATGCAACTAAAGAGATCAACTCAAAGGATCATATAATTTTCTGAGTTGTGGACGCATAGATTAGTATGTCGAACCAAGTTCAACATGTTTCTTCCGGATAACCCATGCAGAAAGGTAGAACTGGCAGAGTCACGATTTATGAATGGAGAACTCCTCAAGAGTACTCTAATTGTGATCTTTTGATCCAATAAACATCTGCCATAAGCGGTTCATAGTATTTGGAAGAAGGAAATACCACGGACCTCGAGGACTATCGCAAAGTTACTAATATCCTGAAGGAACTAGCAAACACTATCAACATGAAGTAAGTAGAGTGAATCTCGGGTTCAAAGCTCAAGGAGTAGAATACCTACTACTAAGTAGCATCACAGGATGCTTTCGAGAATGATGGCCAGAATCATCACACTGGGAACACAAATCATGGCTAAATTACTAGATGATCCCCTAAGACACCTAGGGTCATAATAATATCTCCAACATATATGTCAAGGTAACGGAGTACCTCAACTTACTGATTAGTGTGGTTAATCTGGCCCATGGGAACATTGAAACGGGAAGAAAGGATTTGCAAATGCATCAGACTACTTAGAAACCTGGGATGACTCGGACAGCATAACGGCTGTAAATGCTCAGAAAAGATTTGAGACATTCACAAAAATGGTGGCATAACCACTCAGAAGCACAATATCAAGGTTTCGAGATCAACAATTAACATACAGAGGTAGAAACTGAACTGAGGCTTAAATCCAACAAACTTATAAGTCTACTGATTAGTAACACGTGATCCTAATAGAAAGAAGAGATAGCCTAGTTCTTAATCCCCGTAGAAGAGAAGATGACTCAGATCAGAAGGGCATAAGGTATAAGGAATAAAAAGAGCCTTACGTTCCATCCCACAATCAATTCCCTTATATAACTAAAGAATTTCTAGACTCAACTTCGACCAGTTTGGCTTGGTAATCCTACAGGCAGTCAAGCTCTGATACCAACGCTGTCAGGACCCCGACTCAATGCCACATCGATCTAGCATGTAACACCTCATATCACTTTGCGGCCTCACGCACGGTATTCCCACGGGTGTCGCCTTACCTTTGCCCGGGACCGTTTGCGCCTTTTGGCACACGTATATGACAGTGTCGCTAGCATCCATATGATAAGGAGCCCGGGCTGACATGGCTAGTCGTAAACCCAAAGCGGCACAGACTTACAGGGACAGGCATCCATGACCCAGCATCGAACGTGTCGGTCATCAGCGAGTGAATCCAGGCTGTAGCACTGGGCTAGCAGGACTCCGGTGAACCGGGCTGTAGCGGGCTAACAGGACTCCGGTATTCACCGCGTGACATTTCCCCGAAGGGACAGACACAGGAACGAAGAAGGACACATGCCGGCCAGCCTAAGTGTTCCGGAGCAGTAGCAAGCTACCATGGCTCGGTGGAAACACTAGGAGACATTTCCCCGTAAGAGAGGCTACTAAAGATAAACAACTAGATGGTCAGATCCCACACATACCAAGCATTTCAATAACATACACACAATATGCTCGATATGTGCAAATACAACATGGCATCACAACATGACTCTATGACTCAAGTAATCTATTCAATAGGCTCCGAGGAGCGAGATATTACAAACATGGGTCTCATGACCCAACATTCAGAGCATACAAATCAAGCACAAGCGGAAGCTATCATGTCTGAGTACAGACATCTATAAATGAAAAAGGCTGAGAAGCCTGACTATCTACCAAATCCTGCCGAGGCACAAGATCGTAGCTGAGGTAACAAGCTAAACGTCGAAGACCACGCGGAAATACTAGTGAGACTGAAGTCTCTCTGCAAAACATAAAATAGGCAAACGTGAGTACAAATGTACCCAGCAAGACTTACATCAGATCTATCTACATATGCATCATTATCAACAAAGGGGTGGTGGGGTTTAACTGCAGCAAGCCAGCTCTGACTCGGTGGCTATCCTAAACTACGACTGCAATGTAACTCTTTGAGGTGGCGCACACGAGTCCACATATTCACCAACCAATACCCCACTATGGATCCGCTCCCGTCTCCCTACGAGAACGCCATCCATAGCACTCACGCTTATCTTGCGTATTTTAGAGTATCCACTTTCACTTGTCTATGAACTGATATAAGCAACCCAGAGGTCCTTTTCCGTGGACACGGCTATTCGAATAGATTAGGTTAACCCTGCAGGGGTGTACTTCTTCACACACGCTCTCACCACTTACCGCCGTTTACACGACATGTACTCGGCAACCTTCAAGCGGAAGCCCAACGTGGGTGTCGGCCACGGCCTACCTAAACACTCAAGTCTCTAGTCCAGGTTTATCGCCTATTCGGGTTCCATCCATGAGGAGATCCGGCCGGAGTTTCGCTCACAGCCCCAAACGATGTGAACAGGGTTCCCGAGACACCAAACGGGCGCCCGGTACACCGTGCCACGTGCCTACCGCATCACAGCCCACCCCTACGGTCAGCGCTGCGCACGGCCTCCAGCATACTACAAACACCAGAAACTACTTGCAACTCCTGGACAGAGGACAAGGGTGATTAAGAAGCCGAGAGGGTCCATTGGTTTCGGGCCCAATGCGTGGTAGTAGCTGAATCATGGATCACAAACACAGAACTCAGTTCCTGAGGACGGCTGCAATGAGACAACCCACCATGTACTCCTACATGGCCTCTCACCGCTACCTTTACCAAATCGTGTTCACACACTTAGCTCACACACAGTAGGACATGTTCACACACCTCTGATTCATCCCCGATGAATCAGACCTGACTCAACTCTAAGCAGTAGCAGGCATGACAAACAAGCATGAATGAGTAGGCACATCAGGGCTCAAACAACTCCTACTCATGCTAGTGGGTTTCATCTAATTACTGTGGAATGACAGGTCATGCAGAGGATAAAGGGGTTCAGCTACCGCAGCAAGTAACAAATATGTCGTTGTTGTCCTAATGCAGTAAAAGAGAGCAGGAGCGAGAGAGTAGGATTGTATCGGAATGGACAAGGGGGTTTTGCTTGCCTGGCACTTCTGAAGATAACATTGAGTCTTCATCAGTGTCAACGATCACAACGTCGGAACATCCTCTACTGGGAGGGAACAGATACCGGCAACAAAGAAGAAATACAATCAATGCAATGCACAATATGATGCATGCTCATGACATGGCAATATGAATGTGTTTTGGGCTAATGCAACTAGCAACAGATTAAATGAAGTTGGTTTGAATACAAGATTCAAATTCAAACTCCATATATGGTTATTTAAATGCCCTTTATTTGATTTGTGCTAAACAGCAGCTATAAGTTGTTCTAGCATGCATGAAAATGGTACAGATGGATTCCTTGAATTTTTCTGATAATTTTTCATATATAAATTATTTAATTTGGAGTTACGGTTGAATTTCTATGATTTTTAGAAGTTTTTACAATTTTCTGGAATTTTCTGATTATTTAGAATTAAAATAATTCCAGAAAATGAATTATGGCGTCAGCATGTCATCACCTTGACGTCAGCAGGTCAACAGGGCGCCTCCAGGTCAAACCTGACCAGTGGGGTCCACTGGTCAGTGACCCAGGGCTGTTTAGTGTCAATGGCAGGTGGGGCCGGGTCAAAGGCCACGTCAGCATGGTCAAAGCTGACGTGTGGGGCCACTGTGATTAATCTAAACTAACAGAAGTTTAAGCCGTGGTTAATTAAGGGCATGGGGCCCAGCTGTCAGTGTCACAAAGCGGTGATTAGTGGCTAATTAAGCCAGCCACGTCACTGGCCACCGGAGTTCGGCCGGCGGCGACCCGGAACGCGGCGGAAGTTCACCGGGGTTGCGCTACGGGCGACGGCTGGACGCGCGAAGGGCACCAGAAGGTAGCCCGTGCCCGTGCGCACCTAGGGGGGCCAACGGGAGGTGCGGGGGTGGACGGAGTCCGCCGGAGTGGAGCCCGAGGCGGCGGCCGGAGCTCGGGTGGGTGCGGGGTTAGTGCTGCGGCTTGCAAACAAGCTAGCTGCCACGCTAGCGTTGCTCCACGGGTCGTTGCGAGTGCAACGGACGCACGCGCGGGGCCATTTGGTCACCGGGGCTTCGCCGGCGACGAGTCCGTGCGGCGGAGCGTCTCGGCTCCGGTAGAGGGGGCGGCTAGAGCTCGAAATCGAACTTGGGGTTAGGGGGAAACGGAGCAGGGACTCACGGGGATCGCGCAGGGAGGGTCAGCGAGCTCGGGGGCGCGCCGGAGTGGCCGAATTCGACGGAGAACGGCGCCGGGGCCGAAGCTCGGAGATGATGACGATGGCGGCTGCTCGGGGCCCTTCCGGTCACGTGGCTCGGTGAGGGGGTTGGCGACGAGGTGCAGGAGCTCGGGAGCACGTCGGAGAGGGGAGGGGGTGGCCGTGGTCATGGGTACGGCGACGATGGCGGCGAGCTCCGCTCGGTGGTGTGCGCGAGAGGGAAACAGAAGAGGGAATGGGGTCCAGGGGGAGAGAGGGGAGGTGCAGGGGGCGAGGGCGGCTCCGTGGCGTCGCGAGGGAGTCGGGAAGGCTGCCACGGCGAAGCAGGAGGTGGCCGGCGCTCTTCGGGCGCGCGCCACGCCTCGCCTCTGCCTACTGGCAGAGGAAGAAGAGGACAAGGAGGGAGGTGGGCTGGGCCGGCTGGGGGGGGGCTGGGCCAGGTAGGCTGCGGTAAGTGGCCCAGGTAAGCTCTGTTCTTTTTATTTTATTTCAGTTTTCTATTTTGCAGGTTTGTTTTGAATTTGGTTTTGAAACCAATTCAATTTATTTTGCTTCTGACAATATTTTTAGGAGCTAAAAGAATTAAAACAATGCTCCACAAAATATTTCAGAATTATTGGACCTATATTTATTTAATAGTAGATATAAATCCAATTCAAATAATTATTGATTTAATTCAAATGCCCAAATTAAATGTTTCTGAGACACCAAAAATATTGGTTTGGATTTTACCTCTTGCCAATATTTCCAGAGGATATCAGGAACATTTTCTTGGACACATTTGAGAAGATTTAATTGTTGGTTATTTTTAGAGGTTTCTGAGGCTTTGAAAATTCCTCAATTCAAATTTCATTTGAATTTAAACATGATGCAGCAAGAGGTCTAGCCTAGTGCATTACCAGAAGCTAGGGATGTGACAAACTCACTAATATTGGTGTTTTAAGGGATACGGTCGGCAACTTAAACTTATCCACAAACCCCCTTGATATGAATGAATGTGATGCACTAGTGTCAAAAAGAACAAGGGTTGTAAATGAATTAACCAAGAACTTACCAACAACGATGTCAGGCTGGTCATAAACTTCCTCCACATTAACATAGTTCACCTGACCTCTGGTGAAGGGATTGGGCTACTTGCCTCTAGAGCTTCCATTTCCATTCCCGTTCTTCGCCTCAGGGCAATCGGTGGCGTAGTGTCCAGTTTTCCCGCACTTGAAACAGGTAATGTGGCTCAGATCCTTCTTTGCCGGTGTAGCGGGGTTGGACTGATGCTGATTTTTGTTTCCTCCATTCCCATTGCCATTCCTATGGCCATTATGGTTATGTCCATTTCCTCCATGATGAAAATTTCCTCCATGGTTATGGTGAGTGTGTCCGCTATACTTGCCAGATCCTGGACCATTATTTCCCGAGTACGGGGTATAGTGGGGCTTCTGCTGAACACCAGAGTTGTACTTTCCCTGTCCATACTTCCTCTTGCGATTCTCCACCTGCTGCTACTTGCCTTCCAGATTGAGAGCCTTGTCGACCAACTCTTGATAATTGTTACAGGTAGACATAGTCAACTGAAGTCCCAGATCATCGTTTAGTCCCTCCAGAAATTTCTCCTACTTAGCGGTATCATCAGCCATGTCTCCGGGAGCATACCTGGATAACTTGCTGAATTCCTCCACATAATCACCAACAGAATGATTTCCCTAGCGTAAGTTGCGGAACTCATGCTTCTTCAGACTCATAGCTCCGGCTGAAACATGTGCGGTACAGAACGCCTGCTGGAACTGATCCCAAGTCACATTGGCTATGGGGAATGTGGTGGTGTAATTCTCCCACCACGAGGCTGCTGGTCCATCCAATTGATGTGCCGCAAAGCGCGCATTCTCAGCGTCAGTGCATCCTGCAGTGGTCAGCTCCCTTCCGATCTTGCGAAGCCAGTCATCTGCGACGATCGGCTCCGTGCTGCTAGAGAACATGGGTGGGCTCAACCTCAGAAAACGGGTAAGGTTGTCGACCGGGGGTGGTGGCGATGGGTTGTTGTTGTTCTGGTTCCGATTCTGGATGAGTATCTGCATGAGGGCATTCTGGTTCTGGATCAACTGGGTAAGTTCTGGTGGGAATTCCGGGTCACGTCTTGGAGGCATATGTTAGGTTTAGAGTGGATGAGAAATTAGAATAGAATAAGGGCCTAATGAGAGAAATCACTACCCATATGCTTATGATAGCAAGAAAATTTCAAATCAAACAATTCACACAGATCACACCACACAAGCAAAAACCTACAGGTAAGGTCATATCCACAATAGATATGATCTCTTTCATACTACCGCAATCAATCATTGGACTCAACTTGGTAGTGGTGGTTTGAACTAAATCTTCTCAAATCAAAGTCAACTCTAGCTTCTTCTTCTTCGTCAATGATCTCTTCATAGGTCAAGGTCTCATCGGGCTGAGCAACTTGGTGATGGGGTTCATCGACTATTTTATTGAAGTGGAGAAGAGATAGAAATGAATAGAGAAGAGTATAGACTAATGGATATTTAAGGAAGTCGTAAAATAGAGTTTTCTTCCTATGGCTTTCCTTGGTCGCGTCCTACAGTCAGCGAAAGCTCTGATACCATCTTGTAGCGACCCGACCCAAATGGATCAAAGTCTTTGTGCTTAAGTGTAATCCCTGGATCGATATGCTAACACACACAGTATTCGAGGAATTATAACAGAGTTCAATCACACACTTTATTACATCGAGATCCTCAAAAGAGTATTTATTACAATAATATGGCCAAAGGCCATCTAAAATAAAATAACCGCGGAAGCATCGAAGGTAAATGAGTCCATCCAACTCTACGGCAAACTAAGTGCAGAACAACGACCTATCGTACCTTTAATCCTCGTCGGAAAAGTCTGCAACATGAGACGTTGCAGCCGTGTAGGTTAGCACATGGAATATTGCTGGCAATTTCACACCTTAGAATAATAATAATAAAAACTATCTCTATATGCAAATTTAGCTGGTGGAGGCTCTAAGTTTAATTTTTGCATAAAGCCAATTTTACCCTACAACAAAGGAATAAATTTTTATTTACTACTAAATTAAAATGCCATTATTGAGAAGGTTCCTCCAACTCAATCCCAAAATTCCCAAGTTATTAGTAACCGAATAATTTCATTAAATAGAGTGATGAGATCAACCAATAATTCATTTCTAGATACTCAAGTTGTCCATAACCGGGGACACGACTAATCATGATTAGTTTGTACACTCTGTAGAGGTTTGCGCACTTTTCCCCACAAGACTCGACCACCTGCATTATCGGAAGATCGAGACATAGCCTTTTAGAAGCGTTTCCCCTTAACCCTGGGTAGACCGGTACACCTACTTTCCCCTACATCAGCTAGTCTACCACGGAAAGAGGTCACACAACTTACTCAACTATGCCAGAGCCCATGATGGCTTGTGGCTGCACACGGGAGTTTCTAGGCATGAAATATCTTATGATCCCTTTGAGCCTGGGTGGCGGACCTAGGGTAATCACACGGGTACTCTGGGATTCCCCTTGGGCAAACACTGGTTACACCAGATGCCCCAAACAATCCACCCAGATGTGTATTAAAGTTGCCACCTTAGGTTATCCCAAAACTATTAACTCTCACAACTTGCATGGATCACACATACCAATCCCTGTCTACGAGCATGGCTAAGCAATATATGATATAACGAATATTCCCGGGGTGATCAAAGGTCATAGGTTCCTACCACATGAACTACATAGCATAACCACATGTTCCCAATCCTACTCATGCAACCTTTGAGGGTGAAACTAATGCATAGTAAAAAAACTAGGTATTGAAAAAATTATGATCAAAGTGTGAACTTGCCTTGCTGACGATCGTCGAACCCTAAAGATTCATAGTAGCAAGCCTCGCACTCCGGATGATCTAACGAAGCATGTAATGACACTCATAAGCAATCAAGCAAAAAGAATCAAAAAGAAAACGAATAAAAGACTTCGAAAAACTCCAAAACATCCAAATAAAGTTTCTGTACAGAACGTAATTTTTACAGCAATAAAAATAAATGGCTTTCATTTTAACAGAAAGTACACGTTACGAGCTTCGATTTGCAAAAAGAATCACCTAAAACGGAGTTACGAAACTCGAGATACGGACTAACGAAGTTTGAATACAGATCTGTTTGAATTCAAATTTTAAAATTTCAAAAATATTTTTCATTTGGTACTCTGGATAGATGGGATTTCTATGAACTAGTAGGAAAAGGAATCAACTAAATCGGATCTATAGATTAAAAGATATACTAGAAAGAAGAATTGATATAGAATCTGAGGTTGGAAAAATACTGGAAAAAGGGAAAAGAAATTCGGCCAGATGCCAAGTGGCACTCTCTGATTGGCTGGCTGGGTGCTCACCGTACTTGTCGTCAGAGACGAGGAAGAAGGCGGCTCCGGTGTCCTTCGGTGAAGTATGCGTGCGGGACGGTGTAGAGGACTATGATGTGAACCACTTGAACAATTTGTGGTTGTAGATTGCTACCTGTACACACGGTGAGAGGTCGCCGGAATTCGGGAACTCCGGCAATCAATTGGCGAGGTTACGAACGGGGAAAAACTCCAGAAGGAGAGGGCTTCGGACGAGGGTTGAGAGGGGCTCCAGGGGTGCTTTATATAGGGCTTGGGGAGGTCATAATCCGATAAGATTGTGGTGTTTAATGGTGGATGTTTCTATGCCTCGTCATGGCCATTACAGGTGACTCCAAGGCGCACTAGGAAGGGGAAGGGGTAGAGGGAGGTGAGGGGAACTGATTCAGGAAGTCAGTTGAGCGAGGGAGATGAAGGGAGAGGGTGGGGCGCTGGGTGGAAGTGATGCATGTGTGCTCTCTGTTTCTGTAATGACGAGAGGAGGGAGAAGATAATGCATGGGCTGAAAGATATGGGCCTTAGTTGGTCTATGGCTGCGAGGGTTCTTTTTTTAATAACAAGAAACACTGTGGCACCGAAAATACAAATAAAATAAAGTCTAGAAATGCCAGAAAAATTCACATAAATATATGGTCTTATATATGACCTTGTGAACATTTATCGAGTCTAAAATGCAAATTTTTAAAGATAAACATTTTGGCTAAACTAATAAAATAAATTGCAAATAAAACCCAACAAATATATTTTGATTCCAAATTCAAATTCCAATATTTTTCTTGTGTTTTTGAAGAAGTCATTTTATGTTCTCTCTTTATTTTATTTTCGAAATAATGGAAATAATTTTTTTTGGTGAAACCAAATTTGATCCAAACTCCCAACTTCGAAAAAAATTCAAAATTGGTTTTCTTGGGAAACTTCCAACTCTCTCTTTTGGTCCTTGAGTTGCTCAAAGTTCCTTGGATCAAAAATCAAATAAAACAAATGGGGCAACAATGCATAAATCATGGATGCATATGAATGATCTATTATAAACATCCAAATTGAAAATTGGGATGTTACAGCGGGCCACAGCCGGACAACCAAGTCCTTCATGGCTAGTTCGGCCACCTGGTGCAGTTCGACCAGCTGCTTCAGCTGATCGATAAAGGGCACCGGATAATTCGGCGCCAAATACTGTGACCAGAAATGCTTCTCCGCAGACTTCTTCTCCTTAGTCCGGTAGAATTGGGCAGCATCTGATATGCTGCGTGGCAGATCCGTAAATGCCCCTGAAAAAACAAGAATTCAGCTTGTCGCTTAGAGTTCCTCCCATTACTATGCAAAAATGGCCTTGAGTACAAAAGGCCTTACCAGCCGCAACCTTCCGGACCTCCTGAATATCTTTCGGAGCACCTCGGGCTTCTTCCCGAGCTTCCTCTGCGGCTTGGAGAGCTTGGGAGAGTTCGGATTCTCTCCCTACTAGACTTTGCTCCAAGGCCTCGCTTTTCTTCATGGCCTCCTAGAGCTCTCGCTCAACTTCAATGACCCTGGCCTCGTGCTTCTCACGAAGAGCCTGATCGGCGGCGGCCTTACTGTCGGCTTCGGCCACAGCCTTCTTCAGTGCCTCAATTTCGGCACTCGCTCCTAGAGTATACAATACGAATATTTTCATTAGGCACACCTTCTAATTCGTGCTCAACTTAGCACAAGGTTTCGACATACCTTGCTTGTCCTCCAACTGCTTCTTCACGCGGCCAAGTTCCTCTTCAGCCCGTTCCAGACGTTGCTTTAGTCTGGACACCTCCGCATTATGAGCGGCGGTCATCTCTGCAGACACCTATTTTCAAACAAAGGGATACACGTCAGTAACTGAGTCTCCTACAAAGCGGAAAATTTTGATCCCCTGTCCGGCTTCTTCTCTTTTTTGCCGAACAGTGCATCAGGGGCTACTACTCATACTATGACAATCTCCCAAAGGTTTCTAAAAAACATACCTCAAAGCCTTTCATAAGGATAAGGCAGGATTCATTCAGTCCGCTCTCAGCGGACTGAATCTTTTCAATTATCGCACCCATTAGGGCATGATGTTCATCAACGAGGGACGCGCTCCTTAGCGCTGTCGATAGGGCGCCTGACAACTCTGCTGGGACAGAGGTTGCTGGCGGAGTGGGCAAGCCTCCCTCCGCCAAAGGTGGCTGCTCGCCCGATCTTGGAGGTTTAAAAGTCTTCAAGACCGTGTCCGGCTGCGGTTCGAACCTAAGATCGCCCCCGCCGTCGACACGCATAGGAGCCTCTACTCCCGTGTATCTGTATCCCTCTGAGACGACATCTCGGTGTCTCGCCGAGGCTTCGGGGAAGGGGCCTCTGGAGGCGTCTCGCTATCCAGGGCATCTGAGCTCAGCGAGTCCTCCGATGAGGATTGTCCGGCGTGGTACCTCGCCGGGCTGCACAAAGTATGGCGATAGTTAAACTACTACATCGAATGACCCCGGGCACATAGGTGTGTGCGGGTTTCGTATACTCACGACTTCACTAAGGGCTGGGCCCTGGGATCCCACTCTGGGCTGCTATCGGCAGCCATGGTGGACGCCTCGGGGAGGGAACTTTTCCCCTCTTTGGCAATTTAGCCTCTAGGGATGAGGAGGCCGTCCTTTTCTTCCCTCCCCCTACGGGGGACTCGTCTTCTTCCTCCTCCCCTTCATCTTTGGAGGAAGGATGGTTGCTGGAGTCCTCGGATTTTGCGTCTGAAGCATCATGACGACGAAGGCCACTCTGGGTCCTCTTGACCTTCTTGGAGGCCTCTTTCTTTGGCGCCTCGTAAGGCACTGGGACCAGCATCTTCGTCAGAAGAGGTCCGGTCGGTTCCTCTAGCAGTGGGGCCGGAAAGTGTATCTGCTCCACCTTTTTCGTCCATTCCTGGGATTATTGTAGAAAGCATGATAAGTGCGCCTCTCTCGGGATAAGCCGGCTAAAAACGGATGGACAGAGCACAGCAATGACTTACCAGACTTGCAGAGCAGGATATTTGATACCCGCGTTCCTCGGCGGAGCCCGGCCACAGTTTGCTGGACTTGAAAACCACCTTCCAGATGTCCTTGTGGGAGGAGCCATAGAGCTCCCGAAGGGTCTAGTGCTCGACTGGGTCGTATTCCCACAAATTGCAGGCTCGACGCTAGCAAGGGAGAATCAGGCGAACTAACATCACCTGGACTACATTGATGATTTTGACGTCCTTGTCGACCACGCTCTGGACACGCATTTGGAGCATTGACAGCTCGTCGGATGAGGACCAGTTCAGGCCCTTCTCGGGCCAAGACGTGAGCCGAAGTGGGGCTCCAGACCTGAATTCGGGAGCAGCGGCCCACTTTTTACCACGCGGCTCGGTGATATAGAACCACTGCTGCTGCCACTCCTTCACAGAATCATTGAAGGTGCCCGTCGGCCATACGACCTTGGGCATCTTGCTCACCATGGCGCTGCCGTTTTCGGCATGCTCGCCATTCACCACCTTGGGCTTCACGTTGAAGATTTTCAGCCATAAACCGAAGTGGGGCGAAATATGGAGAAAAGCCTCACATACGACGATGAACGTCGAGATGTTAAGGAAAGAATTGGGGGACAGATCATGAAAATCAATCCCGTAATAGTACATGATGTCGCGAACAAATGGGTGAAGGGGAAACCCGAGCCCGCGGACGAAATGAGGAAGAAACACGGCCCTCTCGTGGGGCTCCGGAGTGGGGACGATCTGTCCCGCCGGTAGAAGACGGTGGCCGATTTTCTTGGCCAAGTACCCGGCCTCTCGGAGCTTTTTGATATCCCTCTCTCGGACGGTAGAGGTGATACATCTCCAACCTATCTACTTTTCCAAACACTTTTGCCCTTGTTTTGGACTCTAACTTGCATGATTTGAATGAAACTAATCCGGACTGACGCTGTTTTCAGCAGAACTGCCATGATGTTGTTTTATGTGTAAAAAAAAGTTCTCGGAATGTCCTGAAAATCCACGGAGGCACTTTTTGAAATTAATAAGAATTTCTGGGGGAAAGAAATACATCAGGGAGCGCACACCCTGTCCACGAGACCGGGGGCGTGCGCCCCCCCCCCCTATAGGGCGCGCCCCCTATCTCGTGGGCCCCCGGGACCTCCACCGACCTCAACTCAAACTCCATGTATTCTCGTTCGGGGAGAAAAAAATCAGAGAGAAAGTTTCATCGCGTTTTACGACACGGAGCCGCTGCCAAGCCCTAATCTCTCTCGGGAGGGCTGATCGGGAGTCCGTTCGGGGCTCCGGAGAGGGGGATTCGTCGCCGTCGTCATCATCAACCATCCTCCATCACCAATATCATGATGCTCACTACCGTGCGTGAGTAATTCCATTGTAGGCTTGCTGGACAGTGATGGGTTGGATAAGATTTAGCATGTAATCAAGTTAGTTTTGTTAGGGTTTGATCCCTAGTATCCACTATGTTGTGAGATTGATGTTGCTATGACTTTGCTATGCTTAGTGCTTGTCACTAGGGCCCAAGTGCCATGATTTCAGATCTGAACCTATTATGTTTTCATGAATATATGTGTGTTCTTGATCCTATCTTGCAATTCTATAGTCACCTATTATGTGTTATGATCCGACAACCCCGAAGTGACAATAATCGGGATACTTCTCGGTGATGACCGTACTTTGAGGAGTTCATGTATTCACTATGTGCTAATGCTTTGTTCCAGTTCTCTATTAAAAGGAGGGCTTAATATCCCTTAGTTTCCACTAGGACCCCGCTGCCACGGGAGGGTAGGACAAAAGATGTCATGCAAGTTCTTTTCCATAAGCACGTATGACTATTTACGGGATACATGCCTACATTACATTGATGAACTGGAGCTAGTTTTGTGTCATCCTATGTTATAACTATTACGTGAGGAATCGCATCCGGCATAATTATCCATCACTGATCCATTGCCTACGAGCTTTTCACATATTGTTCTTCGCTTATTTACTTTTCCGTTGCTGTTGTTACAACTACTACAAAAACCCAAAAACTATTATCTTTACTTTTGCCACTGTTACCTTTATTATCATACTACTTTGCTACTAAATACTTTGCTGCAGATAGTAAGTTATCCAGGTGTGGTTGAATTGACAACTCAACTGCTAATACTCAAGAATATTCTTTGGATCCCGTTGTGTCGAATCAATAAATTTGGGTTGAATACTTTACCCTCGAAAGCTGTTGCGATCCCCTACACTTGTGGGTTATCAAGACTAATTTCTGGCGCCGTTGCCGGGGAGCAAAGCTCTATTCTCTGAGTCACTTGGGATTTATATCTGTTGATCACTATGAAGAACTTGAAAGACGACAGAACCAAGATTTTGCCCTCAACTACGAGGGGAGGTAAGGAACTGCCTTCTAGCTCTGCACTAGATTCTCCTTCCGTTATTAGTAAGCTTGCGACACCTAAACCTGCCACTGCTATGAATTCTGATATGTCGCATGTTATTGATGATGCCACTTCTACAATGCATGATGAAACTACTTCTGTTCATGATACTACTTTGCCATTAGGTGAATTTCTTGATGAACAACTTGCTAGAGTTAGGGGGAATGAAAATATTGAAGATGTTATTATTGATGATAGTGATGATGAAAATTCTCCCAATGATTATGTATTGCCTGTTGTTCCTGAGGGTTATGTTATGAATGAAGAAGCTGCTAGATCTATCTTTGCTTGCAATGGTAGATATGATCTTAAGAAATTATTAGCTAAATGGAAGTAGCAGTCTCTTAATGCTAGAATGAAACCTGACCCTGCTTTTGCTACTTCACCTATCTGTGTTACTGATAAGGATTCTGAATTCTCTGTTGATCCTGAGATTATTACTCTAGTTGAATCTGATCCTTTTTATGGCCTTGAATCTGAAACTGTTGTGGCACATCTTACCAAGTTGAATTATATAGCTACCCTATTTACTCATGATGAAAGATCTCACTATTTTTATATCCTTAAGATATTTCGGTTCTCGTTAAAGGGTGATGCTAAGACTTCGTATAATTCTCTTGCTCCTGGTTGTGTGTGTAGTCCCCAGGATATGATTTATTACTTCTCTGCTAAATATTTCCCTACTCATAAGAAACAAGCTGCCTTGCGGGGAGGCTTCTCCGGTTACTTAATGCTTTGCCTGATCATCCTCTCAAGAAAAATGAAACACTTGATATCTTTCATAATGGACTAACAGATGCTTCCAAGGACTACTTGGATAGTTGTGCTGGTTGTGTTTTCAGGGAAAGAACAGTCGATGAAGCTGAATTGCTATTGAATAATATGTTGACTAATGAAAATAATTGGACTCTTCCTAAGCCAATTCCTGAGGCAATTCCTGAACCAATTGAACCAACTCCTGAGCCTATTCCTAAACCCACTCCAAAGAAGAGAGGTGTATTATTTCTTAGTCCTGAAGATATGCAAGAGGCAAAGAAATCAATGAAAGAAAAAGGTATTAAAGCTGAAGATGTTAAGGATTTACCACCTATTGAAGAAATACATGGTCTTAATATACCGCCTGTTGAAGAACCACATTGTCTTGATAACCCGACACAGGTAGTAAAGGTAATTTCTCTCTATAGATATGATAAAGTTGAAATCCCCTCTACTAAATTTCATAGCCCATGCTTAGATGAATTTAATGACTTTATGGCTAGAGAAGAAATTTTTAATGCTTATGTTGGTAGAGAGTTAAAGAATAATTCTTTCGAGATAGGATGCGTGAGCGATAATATGGCTAGTGTTAAAGGTGAACTCCAACTCATTAGCAAATATGCTTCTATGGTTGCTACTCAAGCTGAGCAAGTACTCAAAGCTCAAAATGATTTGCTTGAGGAATTAAATAATAAAAATAACTTTGATGTTAGAGTGGCTACTAGAACTGGTAGAATGACTCAGGAACCTTTGTATCCTGAAGGCCACCCTAAGAGCATCGAGCAAGATTCTTAGAGAAATAATTTAGAGGCACCTAGTTCTTCTAAAAAGAAGAAAAAGAAAAATGATTGAACTTTGCATGCTTCTAGTGAACCTACTGTAGACACACCTGAGAATCCCAATGATATTTCTATCTCTGATGCTGAAACACAATCAGGTGATGAACATGAACCTAGTGATAATGTTAATGATAATGTTCATGTTGATGCTCAACCTAGCAAAAACAATGATGTAGAGATTGAACCTGCTGTTGATCTTGATAACCCACAATCAAAGAATCAACGTTATGATAAGAGAGATTTTGTTGCTAGGAAGCACGGTAGAGAAAGAGAACCATGGGTTCAGAAACCCATGCCCTTTCCTCCTAAACCATCCAAGTCAAAGGATGATGAGGATTTTGAGCGCTTTGCTGAAATGATTAGACCTATTTTCTTACGTATGCGCTTAACTGATATGCTCAAAGTAAATCCTTATGCTAAGTATATGAAGGATATCATTACAAATAAAAGAAAGATACCGGAAGCTGAAATTTCCACCATGCTTGCTAATTACACTTTTAAGGGTGGAATACCAAAGAAACTTGGAGATCCGGGTGTACCAACTATACCATGCTCCATTAAAAGAAATTATGTTAGCACTGCTTTATGTGATCTTGGAGCCGGTGTTAGTGTTATGCCTCTCTCTTTATATCGTAGACTTGAATTGAATAAGTTGACACCTACTGAAATATCTTTGCAAATGGCTGATAAATCAACTGCTATACCTGTCGGTATTTGTGAGGATGTGCCTGTTGTGGTTGCAAATGTCACTATCTTAACGGACTTTGTTATTCTTGATATTCCCGAGGACGATAGTATGTCGATTATCCTTGGTAGACCTTTTTTGAATACTGCAGGGGCTGTTATTGATTGCAACAAAGGCAATGTCACTTTTCATGTTAAAGGTAATGAGAATACGGTACACTTTCCGAGGAAACAATCTCAAGTTCATAGCATCAATTCTATTGGAAAAGTTCCAACTATCATTATTGGAGGTTTTGAATTTCCTCTCCCTACTGTAAAGAAAAAGTATGATATTCTTATTGTTGGGGATTTTCATATCCCCGTTGAGGTAACTTAGTGTTATTCGAAATTTCTTCGGTTCCATGTTATTTGGAATGAGTTTGTTAACAAGACTTGATCAACCTTGTTAGTGGATTCATTTTGATGATCATGAGATGGATGAAACTAGAAGGCACAACCTTCTGCACCCTTTTTTTACTTTCTGTTATTTAGAATAAATAAAGCAAAAATAGTATTATCCGTCTGTTTTCTGAATTATCTGTGCATTAAAAAAAGATCCCAAAAATAAAAGTGCTCCAAATGCCCTGCAAATTTAGTATGATTTTTTATGGAATATTTGAGGATTTTAGGCACTGAAAACACTACAAGAGGGGCAAGCACCAGGCCACGAGAGTGGAGGGCGCCCCCCTGTAGGGCGCGCCCCCTGTCTCGTGGGCCCCTGGTGGCCCCCCTCCACTTATGCCAGCACCCACACACTTCATCTTCTGCCCAAAAAAAAACCCCATCTAGCTCAAGCACGAGTTCTAGCTTATTTTGCTGCGATTTTTGATCTCCTTGCTCAAAGCTCCATTCACAAAACTACTTTGGGAGATTGTTGCTTGGTATGTGACTCCTCCATTGATCCAATTAGTTTTTGTTCTAGTGTTTTATTCATTGAAAAATTTTGCTGCATAGGTGACCATGTTCTTGAGCTTGCATGTTAAATTTATGAGGTCCCAAGCAATTCTAATGCATGATATGGGCTCTAGGCACTTGTAGGAGTAGTTGCTACCATTCTTGTTTAGTTTTATTCACTTTTATTTTGAAGTTACTAAAATTTCAGAAATTTTCAGAAAATGTTAAGGAAATTTTTGAGGGGCTCTTCTAGCCAAGGCTCTCAGGAAAAACAAGCCAACGAGAAGGAAAAAACCAAGTATAATCTTCCTCGCTTAGCGGAAGTGCGGTCGTGTGAATGGCCATGCAATGATTTCTTGAAAGAAGCCGGAATTCATGAAGATTTTTATTCTTTGATCGAGACTGCAGGCCTCACCGGTTTTATCAACGACCGGATCGATCAGTATCTCTTACTCACTAATATTTTCTTGCCAAACTTTTATTATTATCCTAAGAAGTCACCGCCTGCAGTATCATTTCATTTATATGATGAATTCAGAGAAATGACTTTACGTAATTTTTGCGCGGTGTGTAGGATACCTTATGAGGTAGAATTAGAAGAACCCCATCGTAAAGATGTGGATGGCTTTGTTAATACTATCGCTATAGAGGAGCCAAAGAAGGGTTCCGAGGCAAAAGTCTCTAGCATACACTTTCCTGTTTTACGCTACTTTGCCATATTTGCTAGTAGATGCTTGATTGGTCGTGGAAATAGTGGAAACTTAAGTGTTCCTGATATTATCATTCTTCAACATGCCTTGCTTGGAGACAAAAGTTTTAGTATGGGTGCCATCGTTGCTAAACGGCTAGCCCTGAATCATACAAAGGGACCCATATTTGGAGGTATCTATGCTTCACGTCTTGCTAGACATTTTCAGATACCTATTAGGCACCATGAGGATGAGGAGACCAAATTGCCTCCTCACATTTTAGATTACAAGAGCATGGTAGCACACAAGTTTATTGTTGACAACGAAGAGAGGATGCTCTTGTATAAACTTAGATTTAATAAGAAACACATTGAGATTATTATTTTGTCTGCGCCTCTGTTGTTTGATTTGCTTGCAGAAAATTGCTTGTTACATCGGAGGCGGTGTGCGCTCATCGAGCCCAAGCTTTTACTCCAGAACCTGAACCTGAGCCGGAACCTGAACTGGACCCTTACCGTGCATCATCTATCCAGTGGGATCCAGAGATGACCAGCCAGTGGTATCATGATTACACCTCCCATTACACCGGGGAGAGTAGCGGCGGTCCTTGGTACTAGACCAACTTAGGCCAAAAGCCTAAGCTTGGGGGAGTATGTATTTCTCACCGGCTTTACATTCATGTTCACACACTAGTCGTCGGTGCTCATACTCTTTCATTGTATTATCCATGCTAGTTTAAATTTCTTTTTCTATTTTTCTTCTTGTGTGTTTGATAAACCTTAAGAAAAAACAAAAAAAATAGTTAGTTTAAATTCCATTCTTGTAGTAGAAATTAAAATGAAAACCCAAAAAGATTTCTAGTTCTTCTTCTTACTTGTTGGGAGCTTTCCCGTGTAAATAGTTTTATTTTATTTCCTTTGGGGGTCGAGAAGGCCATATTGAAAATGTGTAGTGGCTCTCATATGCAAGATTGTTTATTTAACTTAGAGCCCATATTACTTGTCTTCTCTTTTGAGTTGAATGCTTGCAGATTCCAGCTTAGTCCAATGCACGTGCACTCTTATTATTATACACATCGTTCGGTTGTGCAAGTGAAAGGCAATAATGACGATATATGATGGACTTATTGGGATGAGAAAAGCTGGTATGAACTCGACCTCTCTTGTTTTTGTAAATATGATGAGTTCATCGTTTCTGAGTCAGCTTATTATGAAGTAAACATATTTACAATGACATTTAGAGATTATAGTTGCTTGTGCCATGCTTGATTAGCTATGAGTTATAATGGTTTACCTTGCATGCCAACATGCTATTAGAATGATTATGATGTGGTATGATGGGATGGTATCCTCCTTTGAATGAATTAAGTGACTCGACTTGGCACATGTTCACGCATGTAGTTGAATCAAATCAACATAGCCTTCATGATATTTATGTTCATGGTGGATTATATCCTACTCATGCTTGTATTTAGTGTGAATTAATTTTAATGCATGTTTATGACTGTTGTCGCTCTCTCAGTTGGTCGCTTCCCAGTCTTTTGCTAGCCTTCACCTGTACTAAGCGGGAATACTGCTTGTGCATCCAAAATCCTTAAACCCCAAAGTTGTTCCATATGAGTCCACTATACCTTCCTATATGCGGTATTTACCTGCCGTTCCAAGTAAATTTGTATTTTCCAAACTCCAAACCTTCAAATGAAATTTTGTTTTGTATGCTTGAGCAGCTCATGTTTCAACTAGGGCTGCCTATATCTTCCATGCTAGGTGGGTTATTCTCAAGAGGAGTGGACTCCGCTCCTCATTCAAGAGAAAGGGTCGGTAACCGGGATGCCCAGTGCCATGATCCAAAAAGATCAAAGCAAATCAAAATAATTAAACAAAACTCCCCCAGGGCTGTTGTTAGTTGGAGGCACTTGTTGTTTAGAGCAAGCCATGGATTGATGCTTGTTGGTGGTTGGGGGAGTATAAACCTTTACCATTCTGTTTGGGAACCGCCTATAATGCATGTAGTATGGAACATATAGCCATCTCATAGTTGTTGCATTGACAATCCCTGCTTCCCTCTCCGAAGGGCCTATCTATTTACTTTTATGTTGAGTCATCACCCTTCTTATTAAAAAAGCACCCGCTGGAGAGCACACTGTCATTTGCATTCATTACTATTGGTTTATATTGGGTATGACTTGACTGGATCTCTTTTACCATGAATTACAATGTTTAGTCAGTCCTTGTCTTTAAAGGTGCTCTGCATTTATGTTTTGCGGTCTCGGAAAGGGCTAGCGAGATACCATTTTGTTATATCATGTTATGATTGTTTTGAGAAAGTGTTGTCATTCGAGTTTTATTATTATGGCTCGCTAGCTGATTATGCTATTGATATGAGTAATTTTGAGACCCAATTGTTACTGTGAGTATGGTTAGTTCATAATATTTGCTGAAATTTGAATGCCAGCTTTTCATGTTTACAACAACAAGAGCAAACAGAGTTTGTAAAAGTTTTTCTTTATCACTTTCAGTTTATCAACTGAATTGCTTGAGGACAAGCAAAGGTTTAAGCTTGGGGGAGTTGATACGTCTCCAACGTATCTACTTTTCCAAACACTTTTGCCCTTGTTTTGGACTCTAACTTGCATGATTCGAATGAAACTAACCCGGACTGACGCTGTTTTCAGCAGAATTGCCATGATGTTGTTTTATGTGTAGAGAAGAAAAGTTCTCGGAATGTCCTGAAAATCCACGGAGGCACTTTTTGGAATTAATAAGAATTTCTAGGCGAAAGAAATACACCAAGGGGCCCACACCCTGTCCACGAGACAGGGGGGCGCCCCCCTATATGGCGCGCCCCCCTATCTCGTGGGCCCCCTGGACCTACACCGACCTCAACTCCAACTCCGTATATTCACGTTCGGGGAGAAAAAAATCAGAGAGAAAGTTTCATCACGTTTTACGACATAGAGCCGCCGCCAAGCCCTAATCTCTCTCGGGAGGGCTGATCTGGAGTCCGTTCGGGGCTCCGGAAAGGGGGATTCGTCGCCGTCGTCATCATCAACCATCCTCCATCACCAATTTCATGATGCTCACCGCCGTGCGTGAGTAATTCCATCGTAGGCTTGCTGGACAGTGATGGGTTGGATGAGATTTACCATGTAATCAAGTTAGTTTTGTTAGGGTTTGATCCCTAGTATCCAGGGTTTGATCCCTAGTGTCCACTATGTTCTGAGATTGATGTTGCTATGACTTTGCTATGCTTAACGCTTGTCACTAGGGCCCGAGTGCCATGATTTCAGATCCGAACCTATTATGTTTTCATGAATATATGTGTGTTCTTGATCCTATCTTGCAAGTATATAGTCACCTATTATGTGTGATGATCCGACAAACCCGAAGTGACAATAATCGGGATACTTCTCGGTGATGACCGTACTTTGAGGAGTTCATGTATTCACTATGTGCTAATGCTTTGTTCCGGTTCTCTATTAAAAGGAGGCCTTAATATCCCTTAGTTTCCACTAGGACCCCGCTGCCACGGGAGGGTAGGACAAAAGATGTCATGCAAATTCTTTTCCATAAGCACGTATGACTATTTACGGAATACATGCCTACATTACATTGATGAACTGGAGCTAGTTTTGTGTCATCCTATGTTATAACTATTACATGAGGAATCGCATCCAGCATAATTATCCATCACTGATCCATTGCCTATGAGCTTTTCACATATTGTTCTTCGCTTATTTACTTTTCCGTTGCTACTGTTACAACTACTACAAAAACCCAAAAACTATTATCTTTACTTTTGCCACCGTTACCTTTATTATCATACTACTTTGCTACTAAATACTTTGCTGCAGCTACTAAGTTATCCAGGAGTGGTTGAATTGACAACTCAACTGCTAATACTCAAGAATATTCTTTGGATCCCCTTGTGTCGAATCAATAAATTTGGGTTGAATACTATACCCTCGAAAGCTATTGCGATCCCCTACAGTTGTGGGTTATCAAGTGGCCATCCATTTGCCTCCTGCTCTAGATCCGGACATCTTCGGAGGACCTCTCTTCGGTGGAGAAGAAGAGTGCTTGGGCGCTAGGGCTCGAGCAGATGGGAATGGACTAGCGGAAGGAAAAGGCATGGGTAAAAAGGAAGAGACCTTATCTCTTTATAGAGGCGGTAAAAGCTTTTGGGCCTCCCCACTTTCCTGGTGGAACCCGCTTGTTCCCCACTCGCCGCAATTAGCGGTGTGGTTGGGTTACCCATACCCGTATTGATGAGAATCCCGTAAATAAGGGGACATGATCTCTGCTTCGGCGAGACGTACAGAGGAAACCGCTTCACAATATGCGTTGTGGCTGGTTGTGGGGAGACGGTTCGAATGATGACCCGACCGTGGTGTCATGCCACGTTGTCTGAAGATGTCGGCGGATTACATTTGTGAAATATCGTTATCTCTATGGCGGTATGTGAAGATCATCTTGCAGATCCGGACACGATTTAAGTGTTCGATAATTACTTTGGAGTATTCGGAGATGGAACCCGCCTTGCAATGCCGAAGACAAAACTGCGCTCCGGACTCATCATCATTGAAGCCTGGTTCAGGGGCTACTGAGGGAGTCCTGGATTAGGGGGTATCCGGACAGCCGGACTATATACTTCGGCCGGAGTGTTGGACCGTGAAGATACAAGACTCAAGACTGTGTCCCGTGTCCGGATGGGACTCTCCTTTGCGTGGAAGACAAGCTTGGCGATCTGGATATTATATTTCCTTCTTTGTAACCGACTCCATGTAAACCCTAGCCCCCTCCGGTATCTATATAAACCAAAGGGATTAGTCCTTAGAGAGGCAATCATAATCATCATAGGCTAGCTGCTAGGGTTTCGCCTCTATGATCTCGTGGTAGATAAACTCTTGTAACACTCATATCATCAATATCAATCCAGCAGGAAGTAGGGTTTTACCTCCATCGAGAGGGCCCGAACCTGGGTAAAACATCGTGTCCCTTGCCTCCTGTTACCATCCGCCTTAGACGCACAGATCAGGACTCCCTACCCGAGATCCGCCTGTTTTGACACCGACACCCTCCACCTCATCTCCCATGCCACCGGCAGCCGCATCTGCCTTACCACGGCCAGATCCGCGTCCCCACGGGTGGATCCACCATCATCCCGAGCCACGGCCCGCCCAGCAAGCAGATTGGCACTGCCCCGGCCTCCCACCCGCCGTGCCCCTGCTCCTCACTGTGCCAGCAAGGATCCACCAGGCCACTACCTCCCACAGTGCGCAACTACCTCTCCATGCTCGCTAGTGCTCCATCCATTCCAGATCCGTCGGGTGTGCACGGGTGATACGTCTCCAACGTATATATAATTTTTGATTGCTCCATGCTACTTTATCTACTGTTTTGGACTATATTAGGCTTTATTTTCCACTTTTATATTATTTTTGGGACTAACCTATTAACCGGAGGCCCAGCCCAGAATTGCTGTTTTTTGCCTATTTCAGTGTTTCGAAGAAACAGAATATCAAACGGAGTCCAAACGGAATGAAACCTTCGGGAACGTGATTTTATCACCGAACGTGATCCAGGAGACTTGGACCCTGCTCCAAGGAACAACCGAGATGGTCACGAGTGTGGGGGCGCGCCCTCCCCCCTAGGCGCGCCCCCTACCTCGTGGGCCCCCTGTTGCTCCACCGATGTACTCCTTCCTCCTATATATACCTACGTACCCCCGACAGATCAAATATGGAGCCAAAAACCTAATTCCACCGCCGCAACTTTCTGTATCCACGAGATCCCATCTTGGGGTCTGTTCCGGAATTCCGCCGGAGGGGGAATCCACCACGGAGGGCTTCTACATCAACACCATAGCCTCTCCGATGAAGTGTGAGTAGTTTACCTCAGACCTACGGGTCCATAGTTAGTATCTAGATGGCTTCTTCTCTCCTTTTGGATCTCAATACAATATTCTCCCCCTCTCTTGTGGAGATCTATTCGATGTAATCTTCTTTTTGCGGTGTGTTTGTTGAGACCGATGAATTGTGGGTTTATGATCCAGCTTATCTATGAATAATATTTGAATCTTCTCTGAATTCTTTTATATATGATTTAGTTATCTTTGCAAGTCTCTTCGAATTATCCGTTTGGTTTGGCCAACTAGATTGGTAGTTCTTGCAATGGGGGAAGTGCTTAGCTTTGGGTTCGATCTTGTGGTGTCCTTACCCAGTGACAGAAAGGGTTGCAAGGCACGTTTTGTATTGTTGCCATAGAGGATAACAAGATGGGGTTTTTATCATATTACATGAAGTTATCCCTCTACATTATGTCATCTTGCATAAGGCGTTACTCTGTTTTTAACTTAATACTCTAGATGCATGCTGGATAGCGGTCGATGAATGGAGTAATAGTAGTAGATGCAGAATCGTTTCGGTTTACTTGTCTCGGACGTGATGCCTATATACATGATCATGCCTAGATATAATCATAACTATGCTTAATTCTATCAATTGCTCAACAGTAATTTGTTCACCCACCGTAGAATACTTATGCTCTTGAGAGAAGCCATTAGTGAAACCTATGGCCCCCGGGTCTATTCTCATCATATCAATCTCCATTACTCTAATACTTGCTTTGCTTTTACTTTTCACTTTGCATCTCTATATCAAAAATACCAAAAATATTATTTATAATCTCTATCAGATCTCACCCTCGTAAGTGACCGTGAAGGGATTGACAACCCCTAATCGCGTTGGTTGCGAGTAGCTATCGTTTTGTGCAGGTACGAGGGACTTGTGCGTGGCCTCCTACTGGATTGATACCTTGGTTCTCAAAAACTAAGGGAAATACTTACGCTACTTTACTGCATCATCCTCTCCTCTTCGGGGAAATCCAACGCAGTGCTCAAGAGGTAGCAAGAAGAATTTTTGGCGCCGTTGCCGGGGAGTTTGCGCAAAAGTCAACCATAGCAAGTACCCATCACAATCCCTATCTCTCGCATTACATTATTTGCCTCTCGTTTTCCTCTCCCCCACTTCACCCTTGCCGTTTTATTCGCCCTCTCTTTCCCAATCTCCTCCTCTCTTTCCCTTTTGCCTTTTTCTCATTTGCTGTTTTTTGTTTGCTCGTGTGTTGGATTGCTTGTTTGTCGCGATGGCTCAAGATGCTACCAAATTGTGTGACTTCACCAATACCAATAATAATGATCTCCTTAGCACTCCGATTGCTCCTCTTGCCAATACTGAATCTTGTGAAATCAATACTGCTTTGTTGAATCTTGTTATGAAAGATCAATTCGCCGGCCTTCCTAGTGAAGATGTCGCTACTCATCTGAATAGCTTTGTTGATTTATGTGATATGCAAAAGAAAAAAGATGTCGATAATGATGTCGTTAAATTGAAGCTATTTCCTTTTTCGCTTAGAGATCGTGCTAAAGCGTGGTTTTCATCTTTGCCTAAAAATAGTATTGATTCTTGGAACAAATGCAAAGATGCTTTTATCTCTAAGTATTTTCCTCCCGCTAAGATTATCTCTCTTAGGAACGATATTATGAATTTTAAGCAACTTGATCATGAACATGTTGCACAAGCTTGGGAGAGAATGAAATTAATGATACATAATTGTCCTACTCATGGTTTGAACTTGTGGATGATTATACAAAAAAATTATGCCAGATTGAATTTTGCTTCTAGAAATCTTTTAGATTCGGCCGCGGGAGGCACTTTTATGGAAATCACTCTAGGAGATGCTACCAAACTTATAGATAATATTATGGTAAATTATTCTCAATGGCATACTGAAAGATCTACTAATAAAAAAGTGCATGCGATAGAAGAAATTAATGTTTTGAGTGGAAAGATGGATGAACTTATGAAATTATTTGCTACTAAGAGTGTTTCTTCTGATCCTAATGATATGCCCTTGTCTACTTTGATTGAGAATAATAATGAATCTATGGATGTGAATTTTGTTGGTAGGAATAATTTTGGTAACAACACATATAGAGGGAATTTTAATCCTAGGACTTTTCCTAGTAATCCTTCTAATAATTATGGAAATTCCTACAACAACTCTTATGGAAATTTTAATAAGATGCCCTCTGAATTTGAGAATAGTGTTAAAGAGTTTATGAATTCATAAAAGAATTTTAATGCTTTGCTTGAAGAGAAATTGCTTAAAGTTGATGATTTGGCTAGGAACGTTGATAGAATTTCTCTTGAAATTGATTCTTTAAAGCTTAGATCTATTCCTCCTAAACATGATATCAATCAGTCTCTCAAAGCTATGATAATTTCCATTGATGAGTGCAAAGAAAGAACCTCTAGGATGCGTGCTTCCAAAGATGTCTTTATTAAAGCATGTTCTTCCAATTCCTATGAAAATCACTGTTTTGTGATTTTGTAGCTCACTGTTTCATTCTTGTGCGATTTCCATTCCTTTAGGGATCTGAGAATTTGAGAGAAGTGGAATTGCAGTCCGGCGGGCTGTGACATGCAGTCTTTCACGGGTGCCTGTGTGGTTTATTTTTTGTACAAGTATTTGTGATGTGATCTAGTGCAGCTCGGTTTTCCTCAAAATGCAGTTTGGCTGGCCATGGGTGTTTTTTTTATCTGGCTAGTGCTGATTTTTTTGGTGGTCATCGACTCAAGACAACGCATGCAGCTCGGCTGGCGCAGCCATGAGGTTCAGCCACCTCCAAAAAGGTTGGGTGTGTTTTTGGTGCAGTACAGTGCATGGGAGTAAAAACTCAGGTCTGTTCTGGTGTAGTTCGCTAGTCTCCTATCTGCAGTGCTGATATCTTGAATAAAATTGTTTGAAGAAGACAAAAAAAAGTAATTCGCTCCAATTTGTGTAGCAGCTCATTAACCCCCTGTATGAAGTGCAATTTGTTTCACGCGTTTCAAAATTTAGTCAACTACATCAACATCTGCAGTGCGTTTGGTCCTCGTATGTGGTTCACTTTTGAGAGCGATGGTGTTCACCTGCCCCCGACATGAAAGATCAGAAATTTTAGGAGAAACAAAAAACGGTATTGCAGTTCGCTTCGATATATACTGCTGTTCACTTGCCCTCGTCTCTGCGGTGCACTCTCGTTCATCAAAAAAGTAAAAAAAAAAGACAAGAGTAACTCGCTTGAGAAAATTTACGTCCGACAAAAAGAAGTCATGAAGTTCACTTGACTGTTTGATGCAGTGCGTTCATGTGTCTGATGGAGTAAACACGGCGATTTTAGTGTCGCAAAAAACAGAGTGTCCGCATTTTTGTAGAATCAAAAATGCTCTTAAACCTTAAGGAATGAGAGATGGTGTTCTACATGGAAACGTTGTGTCTCGTCGATATCTATCCAACGGCGTATACTTTGAATAATTTCGACCGGCGGTTTGTAAAAATTTCACGAAAAACAGCCGCTGCTCTCTCGTCGTCAGCCGCACAATTTTCAAAATTAACTAAAAATCGTAAGGAATATAAAAAACATTTCAACATATGAAAGTTGCACCTCATCCGTAGCTTTCCAACGGCGTATCATGCGCCTCATTTCAACAAACGGTTAGAAAACTGGAGAGAAATCAGTAGCGAAAATTTTAAAAAATTTGAAAAACAGAATTCCACGATTTAGTAAATTTGTAACTGCTCTTAAGCTGTAACTAATTAGAGAAAATAATATATATGAAAAAATGCGCCTCGACGATATCTTTCCAACGGTGTATTATTTGCTTCGTTCCGACGAGTGGTTTAGAAGAAATCGCGAAGAAACGCTTGCTGCCACTCGTCATGGCCGCACCATTTTCAAAACTGCTCTTAAAGCTTGTGGAATCTCGGAAAGTGTTCAACATGTCGAAGTTGCGCCTAATCCATAGCTTTTCAACGCTATATTACACGCCTCATTCCGATAAATGATTAAAAAACTAGAGCGAAAACAGTACCGAAAAAACAACGTGTGCAGTTTTTTCCGACGAGAAGTTTACTCGTGTGAGTACTGCAGCACACTTGGTTTAAAGAATGATGTGCACTTGCGTTGAGCGTGCAGTGCAGAAGTGTTATCAAAATAGTTATTCTGCTAATATTAGCAGAATAGACCGTCTGTATATATATACATATATATATATATATATATATATATATATATATATATATATATATATATATATATGAATTTGTCATGTCCTCTACAACATTCACTTATTGCTAATTCCTGAAGCTGCTTTTGCATCCAAGTGAATGTGATCGGACCCTTTCCTCCTCTATGCTAAACTCAACTCAGTCTGTTCACAAATTCTTCATGTGCGTTCTATTCGAAACCCGTTCAAAATCTTCACTGTGTCCTTGACAGCTGAGGAATTTGCGAACAAAATATTAAAATTTTCATATCTAATTTTTTGGCTTTTGCCGCTCAAATCCTTCCGCATCCCATGACAGGATTAATCTATTCACCCACGATCTAACACGATCTCCACCTCTAAGTACATGGGTGACACATGTCGCTAGGATAGCAAGGGTCAAGGGCACCTTCGTCCAATTTCCTCGGACGAGTGGGTTTTCACTTCGACTATAAATACCCCTCCCCTTTCTCTGAGCTCATTTACTCCGCTCGATCTCTCTCCCTCACTCGAGCTCTCTGACCTAGCGCTGCCACTACATTCCATCATCGCCGGTGAGGAAGGGCTTCACTGCCTCGACCTTGTCGCTGCCGTACTTGCGCCGCCCACGAATATCTTCACCTCCGTCGCTCCTGTAGTTGTCTTACTCTGCCAAGTTAGGGCGTGGAAGATATGAACAGACGAACTTCTACAGTTCACCTTTTAGTTCGTCGTGTTCTTCGTCAAGGGTAAATAACATTCACTTTTACTGCCCTTGTTGATTCTGATGATATCCACAAAATCTTCAAAAGATGTTTATTCTTCAACTTTCACATACTTAAACACCAAAGTTGCTTCTGTTCTTGACTTGTTTCCCTAAGATGATATTTTCTTCATGATTCCTCAATTGTGTGGATTTTCAATCTATACAACTCTAGAACCTAAGACAAGAACTCTTAGTGAAATTCCTCAAGACTCCACTGGTCAAATTCCTCAAACTTGATTCCTTTTAAAACAAAATTCTAAGAACGCATATGACCTCTCCAAATTCTTCGCACCTATACTCTGTTCACAAATACAAATGCTGCTGCTAAATCACTAGGTTCTCATCAACTTAACTCATTTGCAATGTTCCTCGAAGAAAAACTGCATACCTCTTTAGACTTCTATTGTTCAGAATCCTCAAGTGAAGAAAATGGCTGATGGAAAGCGTCCTCACAAGGGAGGAAAAAGGCCTGAAACAAACACTCCTTATGAAATCCCTGATGATATATATGAAGAATATTGTACTCCTAATGAAGCCAAGCATGGCAAGGAGAACAAAATCAGTGCAAGGTGCGCATTCAGCAGATTGAACGCAAATGGGCAAGAGAATGGAGGGAATATCGTTATGTCACTCCCAAGTACATGAAGAATTTCGCTGTCAATCCTCCATGCCCAAGACCTCCATTGGCTCTAGGCCGAGAAGCTAATCCCACAAGCATCAGAAGAGGTGAAGGAGTGAGCCAAGCGCCAAAGAAAATTGGCCAAAGTAGCAAATGATGTAGTGAAAAAATTCAATGAAGATTCTGCCGTTGTTGAGGCCTCTGCTTGCAAGCCCAAGAAGGCTATGCCGAAGAAGTCTGCAATGGAACCACCTTCGCCTGCTGCAATGCCCTCATGGCCTAGCTCATCAAAGCCCTCACAGCGTTTTGCTCAAACAACATCTTCATGTGCAGCTCCTGCTCCCGCAAAATCCTCAGCTGCACCTGCAAAGTCCTCAGCACCTGTGCATCTTGCCATGTGCCAAAGGACAACTGGCATCTCAATTGCTTCCGGAGCCTCTGCAAGTTCCTCAGCTCAGGCTCAGTCCTCAATAGCTCCAATCGTGCTGAAGAAAAAGGCTGCTGCTGGACGCGGCATAAGGCCAAGTCCTCACAAAAAGCAGGTCGCCTTTGAAATTCCATCAAGTGGTGATGAAGCTGACGATGATGAACTTGTTCAGATCATCAGAGACCGCCAACACCGGGCCGCTAGTGCCAAAGGCAGTGTTGTGCCACATTTGTTGGATCAGAAGAAGATCCTCGACTTCATAGATCTATGGCACAAAGATCCCAACACACTGTTGCCAGAACTGAATCTCTCGCCTGGAGAAAGTCATATGTTGACTGCCTTGATCACTAAAGAAAAATGGAAATTTGATAAGGCCAGGCAAGTGAAGAAATCTCAGTACAAGAAGGAGCAATTTCTGAAGAAGAATGTTGTCAACATGTGTCCTGAAGAACTTGTGACTCTTCAGACTGAGATCAAAGCTCTCAGTGATGAATTTGATGCATATCGTGCATATTGGCTAGGTGCCAAGGTCAGATTCGTCAGACTGGCAAAAGGCTTCAAGACCAATGTTGCTGCTGAAGCGCAACAAGAAGTTCCTCAAGGTGAAGCATCTGCTCAGCCCACTAAAGAACATGCCAGCACAGCTGATGAAAATCAGGCTATTGATGATATTGAGAGTGCTAGGGCTGCTGAATAAATTCTAGCTCCTGATGAAACTGCTAGGGCAACCATCAATGTTGCGCCTGAAGATCAACACAGGCCAGCTGAAGAATCTGTTGTTGTGCCTAAAGAAACTAAACCTGCCAGGGAAACTACATCAGTTGCACCTAACAAGTTGTGCCTCTTTCATCTACTCCTCCTGCAAAGTCATCACAGATGAAAAGCATCAACCTTCCTTCTGCATCAGAAGCGAAGAAGACAAGGGCAGCTATGAAGAAAAGGAGAGCATCTTCTACCTCAGAGTCTTCAGCTCCTAAGAAAGTGAATAGTTGACAAGCTCATACGAAAACCCAATTGATGTTGTTCCTCTATCAGTCAGGCCATCAAAGGAGATTGTTCCCTTTGGTGAGGAATATGTCATCCCTGATGACATTGATGAAGAGAATCCCTCGGTTGCTACGTCAGAGCAGTTGGATGAAGAAATTGAAGTGGATGTGATCCCTTCACCACTACAGGTATCATCGCGCATGCCTCATTTCACTGCTGAAGAGGCAGGCGTTGAAGAAATTGACACTGAAGATGAGGATGTGGACATTGGGTCTACAACTCCTGTGCCGAACGATGATTATTAGGAAAGACATCATCTTGATTCTCCTCTAACCACTCCTCTGCGGCAAATTCCTTAGTCTCGTGCTCAAACTAAAGAAATTCATACTAGTTCTGAAGGACGTCAAGATTCTCTTCACTCCATTCTAGAAGAAGCTCCAGTTGCTAATGCTGAAGAAATGGAGGCCAAGACTGCTGAAGACACTGCGGTTGATATTCCTCAGTCTGTGGCTCCAGAAATTGTGCATCAAGAGGCTATGAAGATTTCAGCTAAAAATCTTCAGCCAAAACAAAAGAATCCTCATTCCAAGAAGCAGAAATTCAAAGCTGATGATTTCTTTGTTGAGCATCATTTCTTCATGGATTTCAATCCCTATGACTCTACAAGATTTTGCCGTAAGCGCTTCTGTACAACAAGTTAGATCAATTACTACTCAACAATTGTATTTGACAAGGACAAGGTGTTTGAACATCAGCAAATTCCTCATGTGGACATGGAATCACTGTCCAGTTTTCAGCCTGTTCTCAGTGTTCTTCATGACGCTGGCTTGCTGAACTTCTGTTCTGAGATCTGCGAGTGGAATGAAGAACTCATTCTTTAATTCTATGCTACTTTTCACCTCACAGGCAATGTTGACGATGTGAATTCATGGGTGCTGGACTGATGACTGAAAATACTCACTACAAAGCTCCGGCCTCTGAATTGCTTCATGCCATCCCAGTCAGTCCTCCCATTGAAGGCACTCTGAAACTTTATGGGGAACCTAAATTGCCAAATCATCTGATGCAAGTACTGATAAAGCCTTTGAAGGTTGGCCAAGCTCCAAGGACCACATTCCTCGTGAAGGAATTGCTTTATGTGCCGCGGACAGTATTCTGCATCTTGACCAAAACCCTCAGTCCAATCAAGGGCCACAACTCTGAAGAAGAAGAAGTTGTTGGCATCATGAAGAATTTGCTCTTTAACATCATGCATGGTATTCCCATCAACAACCATGATTTCTTCATGAGGACTTTGGTCAATGCTGCTCTGTCACCTTTTGAGTTGAAGCCTTATGCTCCTTGGATCATGAAATTCATCAGATCAAGGTCTTCAATTCATTACAAGGCCGACTTTCAGAATCACCTTAGCTATTTGCCCCCAATTGAAGTCCTCAAGCGGACTATTTCCTTAGCTGATGAGAAGGGCAAAGCAACGGTCATTGATAAAGGCACTCGTCCTCTGGATGGTCAATTTTGCAAGGCTGCACCCTACTCGACCAATGATGACTCTGCAATGCAAGATACTGCCGCCAATGCTTCAAAGCAAAATCCTCAAGCCACAGCTTCATGTGTGACAACTGATCATGAGATTCTCCTTAGTTTTCATCAAAAGTTGGATAGAAATCACAAGTGGGTCAAGCGTCATTTTGGTGCAATTCTTCAAAACATGACTGTTACTCAAAACACTGTGAAGAAGAATCACCATTATCTGCATCAAGTCTTCGACCGCACGTGGGCTATTCTTTCGCATCTATACACTGATGATGAACTCAAGGAGATGGACTTCCAATAGGACTTTGACTGGTCTCAGCCACCACCGAAGAAATTCAAGAAGGTCAAAGTTCCTCAGCTGGTTTCCAGTTCATATTCTTCATCACAGGGGACAGACAAAGCTGAAGATTTGGACGATATTGCGGCAGGCCCTACATCAACGGACGACCCCAACTTCACTGGCACTCCTCCATCGACATCATGGTGATATTCTTCAGGGGTGTTAGTCCTCATTTTTCGTCCCTTTTGGTCATTTGATGACAAAGGGGGAGAAATTTGAGTTAGTCTTCAAGCGGGTCTATTATATGGGTTTTTTTTATTAAGTTGCAACTCTCGCTCTTCTGAAGTGTTTGCTCTGCCGAGTTGTAAACTTAAGTCCTATGGTGGTCTGATACTTTTGACTGCTTTCTGCATGCTTAATTCCTCAAGTACTTTAATGCATGCATGCTGAATTAAGTCAGACACCATATTTCATCATGCATTTCAAATTCTTCATACTATATGTCAAATGCGTGTATGAATTACAAGATATAGGGGGGTCTCCATGATATTACTCTACAATGTGCATTTGCTATCCAAAGCAAATTCCTCAAATATGCACATCTTTAGGGGGAGTTCTTCTATATCTTTCCATCAAATTCCTCAATATTAGCATTTACACTTCATATGTTTATTCTCGTTGAAAACTTAACCTATTTGTCATCAATCACCAAAAAGGGGGAGATTGTAAGTGCATCTAGTGCCCCTTAGTGATTTTGGTGTATTGAAGACTTATATGTTAAGGGACTAATATGTTTGTCAGTGTACACACGCTCTATAAGTCGATAAGGAGTTTCATATTTACGATGAAATTTGACCCCTAAAATTGTATGTCTTCAGCTGAAGACTTTGGTTCTCCTGAACAGTTTGAAAGTGAAGAAATTGGTGTGACCATGAAGACTTAGATATTCATGCGAGGATTATGAAGCGTCAATACTTTTGTTTTCGTATTTTCATTTTCTCTTTCTTGAGTCACAGGAAACACCGTACTGTTAAAGGGGGTCGAGGTAATACTAAGGAAAGTGATTTCCAAGTGATGCTCAACTCAAAATCCTACACCTACCTAATCCTTTCCAGTGAAGCCAATGGAAATCTCATATCAGTTCAGTCAATTTCTTCAATGAAAGAGACGAAGATCTTCTGGTCTCTGAGGAATTTGTTTTGACAGAGGAGTTAGGAATTTGCCAATGCGTATTGCCTACACAGTGAGGAACATCATAGCCCCGAGGACTTTCAACCTCAAATATACATCCGTTGTTGTGCTATGTGCCAGCTGAGGGAGTCCCGGATTAGGGGGTCCTCGGACAGCCGGACTATATTCTTATGCCGGACTGTTGAACTATGAAGATACAATATTGAAGACTTCATCCCGTGTCCGTATGGGACTCTCCTTTGAGTGGAAGGCAAGCTTGGCGATTCGGATATATAGATTTCCTTCTCTGTAACCGACTTTGTATAACCCTAGCCCCCTCCGGTGTCTATATAAACCGGAGGGTTTAGTCCATAGGACAACAACAATCATAATCATAGGCTAGCTTCTAGGGTTTAGCCTCTACGATCTCGTGGTAGATCAACTCTTGTAATACTCATATCATCAAGATCAATCAAGCAGGAAGTAGGGTATTACCTCCATAGAGAGGGCCCGAACCTGGGTAAACATTGTGTCCCCCGCCTCCTGTTACCATTAGCCTTAGACGCACAGTTCGGGACCCCCTACCCGAGATCCGCCGGTTTTTACACTGACATTGGTGCTTTCATTGAGAGTTCCACTGTGTCGTCACCATAAGGCTTGATGTCTCTGTCAAACATCTACAGCGATGTGATCCAGGGTGAGGTCTTCCTTCCCGGATAGATCTTCGTATTTGGCGGCTTTGCACTGCGGGCCAACTCGCTTGGCCATCTGGAGCAGATTGATAGCTATGCCCCTGGCCATCAGGTCAGGTTTGGAAGCCTGAACTACACTGCCGATATCCGTGAAGACTTGATCTTCGACAGATTCGAGCCCATGTCGGGTGTGCCGCATAGTCACGATGAGCATGACTTAGATCTGTCATCGGACTGTGTTCAGGAGATCACACGTGCATCTTCCCCGGCTCTAAATCCGGAGCAGATCGTGCCATCCGAGGACGGGTGGATGGACCCCGCCACGGGGGCCGCACACTCATCGGCGATAGAGCCAAACACAGACTTCACTCCCAATAATGTCTGTGTCATCAGACCCTCGGACTCGTCTCCGGCCATAGGTTCCGACCCGCGCGCATCCGTGCCTACCAAACCGTATGGGGCACCGATCATGGAGTTTACCTCCACGGATATCTTTCAGCACTCGCCCTTGGGCGACGTGCTAAATTCGCTAAAATCTCTCCCCCTATCAGGAGACTCTTTGCCAAACTATGTCCGGCTTGAGTGGGAAGAGGACGATGAAGAAATTCGTTGCCCACCCACCACCCACTTAATAGCCACTATCGAGGACTTAACCAACGTGCTTGATTTCGACTCTGAAGATATCGACGGTATGGACAACGATGCCGGAGAAGAATAGGAACCACCGCCCATAGGGCGCTGGACACCCACCTCATCATATGATATATATATGGTGGACACACCCAAAGAAAGCAATGGAGACGAGGCAACGAGGCATAACCCCCTAGAGAAGCAATCTAAGCGCCGACGGCAGCGGCGCCGCTCTAAGCCCCGTCATAGCAAAAATAGTGATACCGACACAAGAGAGAATAACACTCTGGATGATGCCGAAGACGAAAACAATCCCGCCCAGCCAGACTTCGAGCAAGCCGAGCGGGAGGATGGGCAAGTTAGCGCTGATGAACAGGCAATGGATGGAGACTTGGAGGATGACAATTACATGCCCCTCTTCGAAGACGAGGTGAGCCTCAGCGATGACGAATTTATCGTGCCTGAGGATCCCGTCGAGGAGGAGTGCTTCAAGCACCGGCTTATAGCCACTGCAAAAAGCCTGAAGAAAAAGCAGCGGCAGCTTCAAGCTGATCAAGATCTGCTAACTCATAGATGGACCGAGGTCCTGGCAGCCGAGGAATACGGACTCGAGCGCCCAACCAAAAGCTACCCAAAGCGCAGATTGTTACCTCAATTCGAAGAGGAGGCATTAGAGCCTACATTACCAGCGTAGGATGCGGCTGACGGGCCACCTCGTGGCCAAGACAAAGCGGCGTATCAGCCCGAATACCAGCCCGCACCCCGTCGCCAAACAAATAAAAACACGAAGGCCCGGGGCTACACGCATGACCTGCGAGACGAACTGGAAAACAAAGCAGGACAGTAAAGATCGATCTACGGATCAAGGGAGCGCGCCCCAACGCATGACGATGACCGCCACACCGGATATACTAAATACACATCCCCTATGCTTCACCGACGAAGTAATGGAGCATGAGTTCCCAAAAGGGTTTAAACCCGTGAACATCGAATTATATGATGGGACAACAGACCCCGCGGTATAGATTGAAGATTTCCTTCTCCACATTCACATGGCCCGCGGCGATGATCTGCATGCCATCAAGTACCTCCCACTAAAACTAAAGGGGCCGGCTCGGTATTGAATGAATAGTTTGTCGGCAAACTCCATTGGAAGTTGGGAGAACCTGGAAGACGCATTCCTGGATAACTTCTAGGGCACTTATGTGTGACCACCGGATGCTGACATTTAAGTCACATAACCCAACAGCCCGGAGAGTCAGCCAGGAAATTCTGGACTCGGTTCCTAACTAAAAAGAACCAAACTTTTGACTGTCCAGATGCCGAAGCCCTAGCGGCCTTTAAGCATAACATCCATGACGAGTGGCTCGCCCGACACCTCGGCCAAGAGAAGCCGAAGTCCATGGCAGCCCTCACGACACTCATGGCCCGCTTTTCTATGGGAGAGGAAGTTGGTTGGCTCGTAGCAATAGCACATCAAGAAATCCTGGCACCTCCGACGTCAGAGATAGCAACGGAAAGCCCCGACGCAACAGACACAAGCATCGCAATAATGGCGATAACGCCAAAGACACGGCCGTCAATGCCGAATTCAGTGGCTCTAAGACCGGTCAGCGGAAAAAGGCATTTAAAAGAAACAATCCGGGGCCGTCCAGCCTGGACCGCATACTCGATCGCTCATGTCAAATTCATGGCACCCCCCATAAACCAGCCAACCACACCAATAGAGAATGTTGCATATTTAAACAGGTCGGCTAGTTGAATGCCGAAAACAAGGAAAAGGGGCTGCATAGAGATGACGACGAGGAACCCCGGCCGCCGAACACAGGAGGACAGAAGAAATTTCCTCCCCAAGTGAAAACGGTAAATATGATATATGCCACCCATATTCCCAAGCGGGAGCGGAAGCGTGCACTCAGGGACGTCTACGCGATGGAGCCAGTCGCCTCGAAGTTCACCCCATGGTCCTCTTGTCCAATCACCTTCAATCGCAGGGACCATCCGACCAGTATCCATCATGGCGGTTCGCCCGCGCTGGTCCTCGACCCCATCATCAACGGATTACACCTCACACGAGTCCTTATGGATGGTGGCAGCAGCCTGAACCTACTCTATCAGGATACAGTGTGCAAAATGGGCATCGATCCCTCAAGGATCAAACCCACCAAAACCACCTTTAAAGGTGTCATACTAGGTGTAGAGGCATGTTGCACGGGCTCAATCACACTGGAAGTAGTCTTCGGATCTCCAGACAACTTCCAAAGCGAGGAGTTAATCTTCGATATCGTCCCCTTCCGCAGTGGCTATCACGCACTGCTCGGACGAACCACATTTGCCAGATTCAATGCGGTACCGCATTACGCATACCTCAAGCTCAAGATGCCAGGACCTCGCGGGGTTATAACAATCAATGGAAACACAGAGCGCTCCCTCCGTACGGAGGAGCACACCGCTGCCCTCGCAGCAGTAGTACAGAGCAGCCTTCTTAGGCAGACCTCCAATTTGGCAATAAAGTCACCGGACACCACTAAGCGAGTCCGAAGTACTCTGCAACAGGATCGTCCGGCACGTCCAGAGCTCGCCTAGCAATTCGGCCTCCATCCTATTTCCAATCCAGCGGCGAAATTTGTGCCGCACGTACATAATTACGCACTTAAAATACCATGGGCATAGACGGAGGCACAGCCAGAATGCGGTCCACAATGCGGCTCAGTCGCCCCAGGCTCCGTATACCTTCACCCCTTTTTCTTTCTTTCAGGTCCATATTTTCTGGAGACCCTTCCGATAGCCTGATTGTTGAACACATCATGGGACGGAAACACCAAGGAGGCAAGGAGCTTTGACATACAAGGGAATCCCCAGGTGGTCTCTGGTAACATTCGTTATACCTGTTTTACATACCCACACGCAGCTCACTCCTGGTTAGGACATGTCAAATAGTCCTATTTTGCTTATCGCACTACTTGTATACATACGCCTTGGCGTATTATTCAAATAACAATGGAAGATAATGTACATCGTCAGCTTATAATTACATTTCTTTATCTTTTTCATTGACTGCTTATTTATCACAAATTACACCCATACATTTTGGTACGATTCAGTTCGCCAGGGGCTTCAGTGTACCCCATAGCACGGCAAGAAAAGTCCGAACACTTTCGATAGTGCGGCACCCCAACTTATAGCATTATATGCATCAGATCTGAATCATGTCTTGGGTCAATAGTTGGGTTTGCCCGGCTCCCATGTTTTGCTGCCTTACGTTCCGCTATATCAGCTAAGGTGGCACAGGGAGAACTACTGCGATTGTGTCCCGGTTCTTTCGGATGAGCACCTCAGTAGAGAAAGCCGGAAACTAACTGTCATGATGCGGCGAGAGCTGGTCGCTGTTCGAGAGGTCTCAAATCCTTCAAGATTTTTTCCGCTTTGGGCGAGGAATCAGTTTTTGTCCGGTTTAGGCATGTATAGCGCCCCAACTTCGGCCTTCCGAATACCAGGGGCTACGCCAAAATTTAAAATTATAGAACTTCTATGGCTAAGTGAGAGTGATAAAGCTGTATAGTCCGATTGCCTTGTTCGTCACACTAAACACCTCCTTAAAGGACCAAAAATTTGGATAAAGAGTGTTTAGATTTATCCCTAACACCCTTGTACTAGTTACATGGGGGCAGAAGCCGACGACTGGCCAACTCTCAGATTTTATAAGTGGCCGCACAGAAGGTAAAATTTTAAATCAACAAAGCATTATATTGCACAAATGAACTTGTTTTCATATTACAGAATAAAATGAGTACATTCACTCAAATATTACATCATTAGCACATTGCTCCGCCACAAGGCGAGAGCCCTTCCGGACAATGTCATAATACTTTTCGGGGTGGCGGTGCTCCTTGCCCTTCGGTGGCGCCTCCGTCATCAGCTTCTCAGCATCCATCTTCGCCTAGTGCATTTTCGCGCGGGCGAAGGCCATGCGTGCACCATCAATGCAAACTGGCCGCTTTATGACGTCAAGTCACGGGCAGGCATTTATAGGCCACTTTACTAGGCTTGAGTAGCTAGTGGGAAGGGGCTCGGCAGGCCACAGGAGGACTATGAGGTCCTTCATGGCCAGTTCGGCCGCCTTGTGAAGTTCGACCAGTTGCTTCAGCTGATTGCTCAAGGGCATTGGATGTTCGGTCCCAATATATTGGGACCAGAACAACTTCTTCGTCGAGCTCCCTTCTTCAGCTCGGTAGAACTCTGCGGCATCAGATATGCTGCGCGGCAGATCGGCGAACGTTCCTGGAGAACTCCAAATTCGAGTAAGTAAAAGGAAAGTCTCCTTCACATGCTTGCTTTGCATAAAGAATGCCTTACCCGCCGCAATCTTCTTGGCCGCCTGAATCTCCTAGAGGGCCTTTTGGGCTTCGGCCTTGGCGTCTCGCGCGCTCTGGAGGGCCTTAGCAAGCTCGGACTCTTGTGTCTTAGAGTCACACTCTAAGGTCTCGTATTTTTGAATGAAATCCTGGAGCTCTTGCTGGACCTCGCAGACCCGAGCCTCTTGCTTCTCACGCTCAGTGCGTTCCCTGACCGCTTTGTCTTCGGCCTCCGTCAGCGCCGTCTTAAGGGCCGCCACTTTGGTCGTGGCCCCTAGTAAAATTCATGACGCTTTCATTAGCAAAAACACTTTTTCCTTTTTATATAGATAGGGTATTGTGTACCTTTCTCCTCGAGCTGCCTCTTCATGAGGCCGAGCTCTTCCTCGGCCTGCTCCAGGTCCCGCTTCAGTCCGGAGACCTCCGCAGTACGAGCGGTAGCGGCCAGCAGTGATGCCTAGACATCTTCCGTTAGACTCCTGCGATATTGTTTGATCCTCTGTTCGGCCTTTCTTTCCGAACACCAAACAGAGCGTCAGGGGATATTGTCTATATTGTGATATTTTCTTACAATTCTGTTACTTACCTCAAAGCCTGTTAGGAGGCTGGTGCAGGCTTCAGTCAATCCGCTTTTGGCGGACTGGACCTTCTTAATCACCACACTCACAAGAGTACGGTGTTCGTCATCAATGGAAGCACCGCGAAGCACTTCCAGCAAGTTATCCAATGCCTCTGGATGGACAGAGGTCATCCGTACAGGCGGCTCACCCTCCTTAGTGAGGGGCTGCCTGCCTGAGTTCGGAGCCACCTGGGGTTCCGAAGCTGTATTCAGCTGGGGGCCAAACTTGCTGCGGCCCCCGTCATCAGAGTCCATGGGGGCATTCCCTCCCATGTGCCCGGCGATTGGGATCTCGCCTAAGGGCGTCTCCAGAACTGTCTCCCCCTGGTCCAGTGTCCTTTGGGACAACACTTCGATGTCGTCCGCATGCCGGGGGGAAGAGGCGGTCGGAAGCGAATCGCTGTTCATCGCCGACGCAGCCAGAGACCCCTCCGAAGAGGAGGATATGTCGATGTTGGATTTGGCCGGACTGCATGCGCATGTTGGGCATAATAAGAAAGCAATAAAGTGAACATACCGGAAATACAATTGTGTCCGAATACTTACGACTTAGCCAGGGGCTTGTCCCTGGGCAACCACTCCTCATCGCTGTAGGTGGCTGTGGTGGAGTGGTCCGGAAGGAAGGTCTTTCCCTTATTGGACGTTCCGGCCTCCCCCTGTGGGGCGGCCTTTCTCTTCTCCCCCCCCCCCCGGTTGGGGAAGGAGGGATTTCCTGTTGTTCCTCCTTGTTTTCGTGGGAGGAGTGCGCCTTGGTGTCTTCGGACGTCGAGTCCGATACAACCTTGCGCCGGAGACCTTTTCTGGTCCCCGCGGCCTTCTTCTTGGCCTTCTTCTCCGGCACCTCATAGGGCGCCGGAAACAACATCTTCATTAAGAGAGGCAATGCTGGATCTTTAGGTAGCAGAGCTGGACAGTCGATCCGCTCCGCTATTGCTACCCAGTTCTGTTTGATTAGCTTGGAGGCTTAGTTTCCTCCCGCGGATATGCTGGTAAAAGGCACATCTTGCAAAATATAAAAACTCACTGAATGGGCTTGGCATTTCGCGTTGAGTCCACGATCTTCGGTTATAAGTGGGGGGACCTCAGTGGCCTTGAAGAGAACCTTCCAGACGTATTCGTGTGTCATGTCAAAGAGCTCTTGCAGCATCTGGTGTTCGGCCGGGTCGAACTCCCACAAATTGTAAGCTCGTCTTTGACACGGAAGGATCCTGTGAATGAGCATGACCTGGACCACATTGACAAGTTTGATTTTCTTGCCTATCATGTTTTGGACGCAGGTCTAGAGTCCGGTAAGCTCCACCGATGAGCCCCATGCTAAGCCCTTTGTTTTCCAGGAGGTGAGCCGCTTGGGGACACTTGATCGAAATTAGGGGGTCGCCACCCAGTTGGTGTCGCGCGGCTCGGTGATATAGAACCAGCCCGATTGCCACCCCTTCACGGTCTCCACATAGGATTCTTCGGGCCATGTGACATTGGGCATCTTGCCCGCCATGGCACCCCCGCACTCCGCTTGCTGGCCGCCCACCACCTTTGGCTTCACGTTGCAGGTCTTTAGCCATAGGCCGAAGTGGGGTGTAATGCGGAGGAAGGCCTTGCACGCGACGATAAACGCCGAGATGTTGAGGATGAAGTTGGGGGCCAGATCATGGAAGTCCAGCCCGTAGTAGAACATAAGCCCACGGACGAATGGGTGGAGGGGGAATCCCAGTCCACGGACAAAGTGGGGGAGGAACACTACCCTCTCCTAGGGTCTCGGGGTGGGAACGATCTGCCCTTCGGTCGAAAGCTGGTGCGCGATGTTTGGGCCAGGTATCCGGCCCCCCGAAGCTTCATTATGTCCTCCTCCGTGACAGAGGAGGCCATCCACTTGCCTCCCGCTCCGGACATGCTTGAATGACTTCGCGGAGAAGGTGAGAGCTTGGGTGCTAGAGCTCGAGCAAGAGAGAATGGATGAGCGGAGGAAGAAGGCGTGGGTGAAAAAGGGGAATCCTTATCTCCTTATGAAGGCAGTAGAAACTGTGCCCCTCCCCACTTGCCCTGTAAACTCGCTTATTCCCCAAGCGTCGTGTTGATGGCCCGGTTGGGTTAGCCACACCCATATTGATGAGAATCCCGTGATAATGGGACACGATCTCTGCTTCGACAAGACATGCCAATAAAACCGCCCTGCAAGATGTGCAGTCACAGGTTGGGAAAACGGTTCGAATAATGACTGAGCCACGGTGTGATGTCACGCTATGAAAAGTTGTCAGCACATTCGATTTCTGGAATATTGTGCTCTCTACGGTGGTATGTGGAATTTGTTTTGCAGAGCCGGACACGATCTTTGTGTTCAAAATCTTCTATGGAGTATTCGGAGAAGCACTACTAGGAAAAGGCCTACTAATGGCGCACCTAATTTGGCCATTAATGGTGCATTAGCGGTGCGCCATTAGTACCACGCCATTAGTATATTTTACTAATGGCGCACCCCCTGGTGCGCCACTAGTATCTGATATACTAATGGCGCACCACTGATGCGCCATTAGTGTATACAGATGTGCACCATTAGTATGCCTCTCAGGGGCCATGTATACCCAGGTGCTCTGGCATACTAATGGCGCACGGCAGCAAGATGCGCCATTAGTAACCTCGGCATACTAATGGCGCACTCTTCAGTGATGCGCCATTAGTATGCTTTGTCATACTAATGGCGCACTGTCATGTGATGCGCCATTAGTATGAATATTAGGTTTTTTTATTTTTTATTTTCTGTTTTTTGCACAGGTTACAAAATGTATAACTTGACAAAATATAGACAGCACACATCAACAACAGATTCATCGAATACAATAGAAGATTAGTCTTTGAATACAATTCATCATATTAGTCTCCGAATACAATTCATCATATTAGTCTCCGAATTGAAAAGATCAAACAAAGATAGAACATTATATTACAAGTCTCGAGACCGCGAGTAGCGAGTTTGTCTTCACATTACAAGTCGATATCGATCATCTAAACTACCATCACATAAAAGAGAGTTGTGGTCATCACGATGAGCATCATCACGATGAAACTCGTCTTCATCCGGTTCCTCCAACGCTCCCTCCCCTCTCCCGCTAGATAGCGGGCGTATCTAGATTCGGCCTCGGCCCTAGTGGTGTACCCTTTGTAACTGTTACCGCTGAATCGGTGAACCTGTCTCCGACACTCCTCCCAGTCATCGTAGACTCCGGGAACCTTACCCTTGTACACGACATACGTCGGCATCGCTATGCACTAGCCAAACGAAACGTTAGTACCAATTCACAGACAATACATAAGCAATATATAAGTATGCAACAGAACGATCGGAAGAGAAAAGCAAGACATTAATAGCATCGATTACATCTAAGTTGAACGACTCTCGAAACCAAAGAGACATACTACAAGTTCATTAAAGTTTAATTACAACATGAGCCAATCGATGTTTCAGAACTAGACACGGCATCACTGCTTTTGACTCGACTCAAGGGACCGAAGCGTGGATGAAGCCGCCGTCTATCGTGGGAGTCATGAAAGAACGGGCGTTGTCAGCCTGCATTTGTAGCATTGTGTCGATGTCACTGTTGGACGGTTGATTTCTGAGGTAGAACTGCCCCGAGGTACGAAGGACATCTTGATGGATGATTTCCGCAAACTCCGACTGGATGCGAAAGAATTCTTGTCTGATGTCCGCGTCCTGGATTGCCGACACGCTCGCGGCCCAATCTTTGAGTCTACTCGGTAGCATAAGTTGATGATGGTCCCGTACGATCACCCGCATGTGATGGATGGCATAGTAGGCACCCTTCTGACCGCCAGGCGGCTGCTTGACGCAGCAGAACATCGTATTGTGGGAGAACACGTGCTTGCCATACTTACGAATAGGCCTGGTGAAGGTGCCTCCAGATTTGACGTAGCCGGGGAGAACATCATCAAGAACCTTCTTGACATTTGTGTAGTCTACGTTCGACTGACGGTCCGGGTCGAAATACGTGGCCATGGAATATTTGGGGCTTAGGAGGATGAGCGTGCAATGTGTGTCACTGCAGAAAACATGGAATGTTAAAAGAAAAACGATTGAAATCAAAGAATTCATATGTTACGGGGCGGTTGAGGGGAGGACTTACTCGGGAAAGTAAGGCACGAGGAAGTTATCCTTATCTTGGTTTGCCAAAATGACGCCTTCGAGGTAAGAACTCGCGACTTGCCGGTCCCCAGCGTTGCCCAAGATCTTGGCACGCATGTAGAAGGGGTCGACTATCACGATGTCCGGGGTCTTGTCGCGAATGATCCGCATCTCCATACTCAGTGAAAATAGCCGAACAAAGGTGTAGTGCAGCGGATGAAGGTTCAACATAGCGTGGATGTCATCAAACCGCAGGACGATCGTACCCCCGATGGAGTTATCCACAAAGCCCTTGCCCTCTGGCACCTTGGCCGCAAAAACTGGGTATGCCACATCCTTCTCTCTGAGACGCCGCTTCTCCAAAGAAAGAACACTGTCATGCAGACTCCGCATAGCACCGGTTGCAGCATTGAGCATATTTGTCGGTAGCATCGCCCTACCCGCCACATGCACCCTCCTCGAGATATCCTCAGGTGAAGGTGGCTCGTCCTGAGCACGGATCGTACTCGGTGCCGGCTGGCTCGCACCCTTGTTAGTCTTTCTTTTGTGTGCCTTCTTCTTCTCCTATAATGGGACAGAGTTCTGCTCACAGACCGCCTTCGTGAGTGTGTTTGGGCTGATAATATTTCGCACCTCGCCTATCTGAGGCTCGGTGGAGTCGGCAGCTGGAGGCGTCTCCTGAGAGCTGAACGGCAGACGACGCCTGTTGCAACCTGGCTTCTCTGCGGTACCAGCTAGATCGCGCACGTCTTTTGTTGGGTTGGGTTCTTGAGAAGGAGCCTCCATGAAGTCGCCATCGTACCCATGTTCGGAAAAGTACTGATCGACGTTGCCAAATGTATCGTCGTCGTAGTCGTTCTGATCCTGTGCCATATGCATGTTTGGATCCAGTGGCATAGGGATGTCCGGCACCGTTGCGGCGGTCTTGCCATGGGGCCGACTTGGCGCCGGCATGACTGGCGGTGTTGTCTTTGGGGTGGTGTCCCCCGCCCCCAAACGAATCTGGCTCTTCGGCCAAAGCAGGGGCCAGCTCAGGCAGGCGCTGAGGGTCATCACATCATCATCGTCGGCCCCGACGGGTCGAATCGGAGGTAACAACTCGTCGCAGCCTGGCAGCACCCGAACCAGTTGAACCCTAAACAAGTTGGGTGGCATCTGGGTACCGTGGAACAAGGGGTTTCCCGGTTGAACGATTTTGCCCTTGGCGACATCGACCAACTCGTTGTTCACGAAGTGCAGGAGAGTGCACGAAACGTCAGCGGCACCCTGCGAAAACATGTAGGGCGTCAGGGATGCCCAGTCAAAGGCAAGGAGATGAAGTCCTCGGCCGAGAGAGGCTTAATTAGTTACCGTGATGATGGCGTCGAGCTCGGCTAATGTCGAGGCACCACCAACAGCGGGCGTGCAGCTGACGGAGGGGCCGCTTGCTGCAGAGGTGCCGGCCGGAGTACACCCGGGTGCATTAAGCTCCCGTGCCGGCGTCGGAGACACCAATGCCGCCTTCACCGGAGACACCAATGGCCCCGCCATCGCATTCTGCGAGTTGCTGGCCGTGAAGCTAGGAATCGGGGGCGGCCCCTGTTGGCCGCCCGCAATCCACGCACTCAACCCCTGGATCAAGGTAGGCACAATGGCGGTGATTGTCGCTCTGAGTCATTGTTCCACTTGCTCTTGGACAATCTCCAGAATCCGCGCCACCTGTGCCTTGAGTTCTTGAACCTCGCGCGCCTGGCTTTCCGAGCTGGTCTTTTTCTCCTTCCGCACACCAGCGGTATAGTATGACCCCCATTTTGTGGACAAGCCTTTGCCGGCCACACGACCAGCTGACGTCGGCTTACTGAGCTTATCCTTGTTCTTCATTACATTCAACGCCCTATTTAGAGTGGTGTCCCAAGGGTTGCTCGTAGTCGACCCCGCGCTACTGCTTTCAGTCGCCTGCGGAAGGAATGTGAACCATTTAGAAATTTGGCTTCATTAATTAGAATGCAACCATATGGAGCTAATTACGCGGGGGTGTATTCCTTACCAGAACAAGCTCAAGCGCCCTGGTCTTCGGATCCGTGGTAAGCTCCTTTGTTATCGGGTCCTCCTTGTACCGGGCCCTGACATAGTTCCTAGTCTGCTTGTTACCGCTGTATTTCTCGAAGCGGGGCGGTAGGCCTTGCTCGGCACGCTCCGCGTCCTCCTTGTCCCATATAGGCTCCGCCACTCTGTAATCGCCGGGACCGAGTTTGTGTTCCCCTAAGTTCAGCTCCCGCATTTCTTTCCCCCACTGACTTGATTGGGAGTTTGCGGTGCTCGAGCAATTGATCTTGAAGTCGTTGTAGTCATCTTCGGTGATCGAAGGATTTTTCTCCTTGATCTTCTCATAACTCTCACCTTTCTCGATCATTCTCTTCACATTGCTTTTCCAAGTAGACAGGGCCTTGCTCATCTTCGTGAGGGCAGCATTGTTCACTTTATTCCCTTTGAGGCTTGTGTTTTCAAAAGCAGCGGGGAACTTGTATCATTCGTGCAGCTTCGTGAAGAGGAGGTTGCACAAATTCCCTCGGTCAAGATGCCTCAGGTTCTCGGTGTTGATCGAGACGGTGCTCTGGAAAATGCACCCGAGCTGAAGTGAGTACCCCTTGACTATTTGTTCGGGCGCCGTTGGATTCCCGTCGGAGTCCACTTCAGTAACTTCCTCCTTGAGGGTGCGGAGCACGGTCGGGCGCCGGTCCTTCCGTTGCCTCTTCTGTTGGCTGCCATCTGTGCGTGAGCCGCCATCATCAGTGGTGGCATCCTCGGCGGCACCATCAGTGGTGGCATCAGTGGGGTCATCCTCGGCAGTACCATCAGTGGTCTCAGGATCGGTGGGGAAGGCGGCGTCCTCATACAAGTGAGGTTGTTCCTCCATCTCTCGGGACAGCTCCCAGAATGCCTTGCCGCCCGAACCCCCAGCCTCATCGTTCTGGGCCATGTTTCTCTCTAAATAGAAACAAAGTTTGGTCAAAAAGTTGGTTATTGTCAACGAACAAGATCATGGTCTCATCATTTAGGGTTTGTCGACACCGAGGCATCCTAAAATCTAAGCTTTTATCATTAAGGGTTTTTCGACACCGAGGCACGCCTATGGTTTAATGCAGCTAGAATAAAGGGGCACTTGATCCTACTTAATTAACTACTAAGATACCCCGGCCCATGCATTAGTCACAAGTACCCCATATGTCCTATTTTTAGCAAAGTCATGCTAAAATTTACGGAAAATTTCAGCATGACCTTTGCTGAAAATAGGACATATGGAGTACCCGAATTTGCCGGAATGGAAGTTAATCGACATTCCAGCAAACTCAAGGGCCTCTCGGGTGGACAAGGCAAAAAAGGCCTCCATCACAACATGGAAAAATATATATCAGCAAACTCAAGGGCTTTTGCTTTTGCTTTTCAGTGCCAAATTGTAGCTAGTACCAGCAAATTAACATCTAGCAGCAATCTTCCTAGTCTAAGCATCATCTGACCCGGTAACTGTACCAGTTTGGTTCAATTAAAAAAAAGACCTGGTAACTGTACCAGCTACCACATTGTTCACGGACAGCTACCAAACTGTTTCTGTATCAAAACAACATGGTAGCTGTAAATGTGGCAAAGAAGCACAATAAATCTGATAAGTTGGTATACAGCTTCAGGTTCCATACAAAGTCAAATGCCAATGGGCAAAAAAAGTAAGTAGCTAGTTAATTGCCTTATTTTCAGTGTAACAAAAATTATGGGAAAATTTACACTGTTATTAGGGGAAGTTTTATACTGTAATTACATATAAGAAGCATCAGGGCTACACTGAAAATTGCTGAGCTTACACTAAAATACATCTGCACTGCAGGGCTTGTACACACAAATTCAGTTAGATGATCTAACACTGACAAAATAAAGGAAACATCTACTGAACCAATACAGAGATATGAAAGCACAAGTTACTAGCATTTGCCTAAAAACTACATAACTAGGATATGAAAGCACAAGTTACTAGCATTTTCCTAAAAACTACATAACTAGTGGACCAACTCTCTGTCTGTAACAAGAACTATAGATCATGGGTGCTCGGGGGAAAGTAGCACAAACAGACAATGCAAACAACCAATCAACTAGTGAAGCCAATCAAGAACCTAGAGATATAGCTAGCAAATTGAGAAGCACATGCAGAGCAAGAGCAGAGCAGAGCAAAAGAACAAAGCATCAACTTTGTCAAGCGTATGAAATTTCTTAGGTTCAACAGAAAACAAAAATGCCCTGTCAATTTTCAATGCCCTGTTTAATTGACCAAACAAGTGTTTTTATAGGCACAATACAGCAGCACAGTACTCCTAGTGATTCTTGGTGAACTGTGGAAGATTAAAGTACCAGATACTAACCATTTCAATAAATATTAAAATGGCCAAAAAAGGCATCATTTGATGAAGCAAACTTGAAGCAGTAGATTAACCAAAAATAAGCTTAACCCTTCAGATACTAACCATTTTATCTAGTGTATAGTTTCTTTGTTTCAGATAGAACCAAGTTTTATCTAGTAGATTAACCAAGTTTCAGATATTAACCAAGGATCTTCCCTTGCAGAAATTGCACATGCCATTCAGAAAGAAAAAGCATTCTGAAGTAGAGTTCAGAAAAAAAATTGTCATCATCAACTAACATCTCAGCGACTTCTACTGTTTTTATTTTTTTGAATTCTGGACTTCTACTGTTCTGTTATGTTGGGCTGCACGATGCCATACATTCCTCTATGCACTTCTAAACTTGTAAGATGTAACCTTTCTAGTACACTACAGAAAGAACAACATGGACATCTCATGACAGCCGGGAGGAGACTTGGAGTCAAACTACCGCTAGCTTGCTCAACTCCCTATGTTCCGACCTCCACATACAACAGGTGGTTGCATGCAAATTCTACCTACTCTTGGAAACATATAGAGTCACAGGGCGTTCCTTTCTTGTTTCTGTTCAAGAACCTTGAGAGGAAAAGACAACAAGTTGATGATTATTATCAGCAAAGACTAGCCAAGACAAACAACGCTATAACTGACTGTTTTGGTTGCATTTGGTTTTTCTAGATGTACAATATCTAAAACTAATGAACCAGGAAGAAAAATGTGAAAAATTGTGAGAGGGGGAGAGGAGGAGAGGAGGAGGGGGAGCTCACGGGGGCAGGAGGAGGGTTGGTAGCACCACATTTTCTTGTACAGTTAACCAATTTTCTTTTCGGTTCGAGAGCTGGTAGCACCACATTGATGTGTTTATGCCAGCTAGAGCAGAACTAGTCGTCCTCACAACAGAACATTTGACAGGGCAACAGCAACAGATCTAGTCGTCCTCACAACTAAAATAAACAGGGCAGCAACAACCAGCCATCATGCCTAACTGCCTACCCAATTCCCATTTCAATTTGCATTTGACCAAACCATGTCCATCGTGCCTAACAAGCAGCAACCTATTCATATAAGTTGGGTGAAACATGCATGTGCTAATCAAACATGAAGGAAGGGCATACATATATGATTATTAACCAATCCGAGAGACTTTGCGGGTTTTCTGAACCAAACCAAGTGCAAGTAGCGCTAGATTTTAGCCTTTCGCATCATCACCACTACAAATTCCACAACAGCCCTGACTAATTAACCGCATGATCGTAGAAAAGGAGAAAAAATCCCCACCCAGTTCATCGAACAGAGCAGAGCACAAAAATCCCCTCCAGTGAATTTTACCACGATCTACTACTTGGGGCCGCGAATTCACAGGATTGTAGGAGCATGGAATGGATAATAAGGAGGCACATACGTAGAGGAAGAGACGACCACCGACGATTCTGCGAAGTTGAAGAAGAAGAAGCCGATCTGGATGGATGATGACGATCTCCTCCGTGCGCTCCGTGGATATTTGGGCTCCTGTGTGCGCTCAACAATGGTGTCGGGGCGGCGCTGGAGACGGTGGTGTGGACGGGGCGGGGCTGGTGTCAGGGCGGGTCGAGGGCGGCGAGGCGACGGTGGTGTCGGGGCGGCGCTGGCGACGGTGGTGTGGACGGGGCGGCGCTGGTGTCGGGGCGGCGCCGAGGGCGGCGGGGCGACGATGGTGTCGGGGCGGCGCTGGCGACGGTGGTGTGGACGGGGCGGCGCAGGTGTCGGGGCGGCGTCGAGGGCGGCGGGGTGACGGTGGTGTCGGGGCGGCGCTGGCGACGGTGGTGTGGATGGGGCGGCGCTGGTGTCGGGGCGGCGTCGAGGGCGGCGGGGCGACGGTGGTGTCGGGGCGGCGCTGGCGACGATGGTGTGGATGGGGCGGCGCTGGTGTCGGGGCGGCGTCGAGGGCGGCGGGGCGGCGGCATTGGGAGAGGAGAGGGGAAGGGGATCGCGGGCGAGGGCGAGGGAGAGAGAGGGGATCGATACGAAGTAGGGGCGGCACAATACTAATGGCGCACCACCCCTCGGTGCGCCATAAGTACATACATGCTAATGGCGCGCCTCACCCAGGTGCGCCATTAGTATTTTTTTTTACTTCTGCTCGAGCCAACAGGTTATCTACCACCTGACCTGATACACATCAAGTCTTCTCTACTAGCTCGACTGGTCAGCAGCTAGTTCTCACACCAGGAGGTCCTGGGTTCGATTCCCAGGCTCCATGATTTTTTTATGCATTTAAAATGTTGTTTGATACTTATTTGTGTTTAAATATGTTCAAACTTGTTTAAATCATAACAGTCATATTTTTTTATAAGACAGTAATAATTTTTTTAAAAATATCATCAAACAGTAATGCATGCCGGTGGAGCGGGGGAGGGTGCGGGGGTGCGGGGGGTCGGCGGCGGCGGTTGAGTAGGGGAGGGGTGCGGGGGGTCGGCGGCGGCGGTTGAGTAGGGGAGGGGTGCGGGGGGTCGGCGGCGGCGGTTGAGTAGGGGAATCGAGGGTGCGGGTGGTCGGCGGCGGCGGCCGGTGGACCGGATCTAGCGAGGTGGGATAGCGATCGAGATGGAGGGGGATCGAGGTGGGATAGCGATCGAGATGGAGGGGGATCGAGATCGAGGTGGGATAGCGATCGAGATGGAGTGGGACCGGATCTGGCGAGGTGGGATAGTGTCCATGAAATTAAAAAATATTCATGATAGTTCAAAAAGTGCCCATGAAATACAATCGAGAAATGAAGTCTACGATTTAAATACAATCAATCTTAGCTAGCTATCTCTTCACAATCTTCTTGCCCTTCTTTTTCGCAAATGGAGTTCTTCTATGGAACGGACGTCCTTTAGGTAGGGTGGTCCTGCTTCTTCTTGTGGTGTATGCTGCTACTTCATCATCGTCGTCATGTTCGATCCTCGGGTCGCCGTACTTGTCGAAGTCTTGCTCATTAGCTACTCCATCCATTCCGATGATCTTCCTTTTGCCTCTCCTCACGACAACACGACTGGGCTTTGGCGGGTCGGTAATGAAGAAGCATTGGTCCACTTGGGAAGCCAGTACCCATGGCTCATTTTTCGCGGTGACGTTTGCGCCCGCGGTCTTGGATTTGGCTTCGGGTATAACCATGGTGGTGAAATACCGGTCTTCTTTTATGACGTTCTTGGCCCATCTGACACGGAACATCGGGACCTTCTCTCCAGCGTAGCTCAGCTCCCAGATCTCCTCGATCCTTCCGTAGTTTCTGTCCTTGTCGTTACCGGTGTAGGATTCCATCGTTACCCCGGAGTTCTGATAACCATCGCTCTTCATGTCCTTGGTCTCGGTGTAGAATGTGTAGCCGTTGATATCGTACGCCTCATAGGTCATCAGGTTGTGCTCGGCGCCCTGTGACAAGGCGAATATGAGTTGTTCTTCCGCGGAAGAATCCTCATGTAAAGGGTACAACAGAAGCTTCTGCTTGAACCAACGCGTGAAACATGAGTTGTGCTCTTTGAGTATATCTCCGTCCGTCCTCTGTTGGCCTCGGTCATTATACGTCTTCTTAATAAAGGTTTTGTGCTACCACCCAAGGATCGACCACGTCTATGTGTTGTAGCGCGACTAGGTTTGCTCTTTCAAAGTCGGCGAGTCGACCATCGAAGTCGACATGCATTTCGCGGCGACCCTCACGGTAACCCCATCCAGTGAGCCTGCCGAGGTGCCTGTTGACGGGCAGACCAACGGGGTTCTCGATGCCTAGATAATTCGTGCAGTAGGAGATGCACTCTTCGGTCAGAAAGCCCCTGGCTATGCTTCCTTCTGGACGTGACATGTTGCGAACGTATCCTTTGATGACACCATTCATCCTTTCAAACGGCATCATGCTGTGCAGGAATGTCGGCCCGAGTTGGATGATATCCTCCACTATATGGACCAGCAGATGCACCATAACATCGAAGAATGCGGGCGGGAAGTACATCTCAAGCTCGCATAGTATCACCACGATCTCTTCCTGTAGCCTTCTGAGTTGCCTCACGCCAATCGACTTCCGAGAGATGACGTCGAAGAAGTTGCATAGGCCAAATAGCGTTTCACGGACGTGCGTGTCCATGATCCCACGGGTTGCAACTGGAAGTATCTGTGTCATCAGCACGTGACAGTCGTGAGACTTCATCCCGCTGAACTTCTGCTTCGCTGGGTCTAGGTATCTGCTTATCTTCCCCGCGTAACCGTAAGGAAGTTTTACTCCTAGGAGGCAGGTGAAAAACTGCTCGATCTCCTCCTGACTTAGAGTGAAGCACGCGGGAGGGTAGTCATTTCCGGTCTTCTTGGCCTTTTTGCCTTTGCGACGACTTTCTGTGTCCTACTTCGCCTCATCATCATCATCATCATCATCATCATCATTAGCGTGAAGCTCCTGCCTGATGCCCATTGATTTCAAGTCTGCCCTTGCTTTCGGCCCATCTTTGGTCCTCTCTGGCATGTTGAGCAGGGTACCAAGCAGACTCTCGCACACGTTCTTCGTGATATGCATGACATCAAGGCTGTGAGGCACACGGTGGATCTTCCAGTACGGCAAGTCCCAGAAAACAGACCTCGTTTTCCATACCTTCAGCAGCGGCTCTGGCGCCTTTCGCTTCTTTCCCGGCTCTGGCACCTTTTGCTTCTTTCCCGGCAGTGGGCAGTCTTTCCAATTTTTCAACAGCTTATCTATTTCCTCGCCGCTCCTTGTACACGGGCGTTTTCGGGGTTCGGTTTCACCATCGAACAGATCCTTGCGTTTCCTCCACGGGTCATCGTCGCGAAGCCACCTTCGATGTCCCATGAACACGGTTTTCGAAGACCCGGGATCTCTATCTAGCTGGCGATACATTGTGTCATCCATGCACCTTACGCATCCAGAAAATCCGTGGACTACCTGCCCCGCGAGATATCCGTAACCGAGATAGTCGTGCACCATCGTGAGCAGTGCGGCTCTCATAGGGAAATATTCTTTCTCTGCGGCGTCCCACGTATTGGCTGGCATTTTCCACAGCGTGTCAAGCTCCTCTTTCAGCAGCCCCAGATACAGATTGATGTCGTTCCCTGGTTGTTTCGGCCCTTCAATTAGCATACTCATGTGAATGTACTTCCTCTTCATGCACAACCAGGGGGGAAGGTTGTACATCCACACAAACACAGGCCAGGTGCTATGTGTGCTTGTCTGGCTGCCAAACGGATTGACTCCATCGGTGCTCGCGCCCAGCATGATGTTCCTTGGATCGTTCCCAAATTCCGAGTCTTCGAAGTTCAATGCTTGCCACTGGCTCGCATCCTTAGGGTGACTCAGCATCTTGTCTTTTTTATCTATCTCCGGATCATTTGCGTCATCTTCTCGCTTCTTCTCCTCCCTATCGCGTGCCAACGCAGGAGCTTTGCTACCTTAGGGTCCGCGAAATAGCGCTGCAGACGAGGAGTGATCGGAAAGTACCACACCACTTTTCGAGGAGCTTTCTTCCTCTTCTTGTATCGAGTGACGCCGCACACCGGACATATGGTAGACTCCGCGTGCTCGTCCCGATAAATGATGCAATTGTTCATGCACACATGGTATTTCACGTGCGGTAAATTGAGAGGACACATGATTTTCTTCACCTCCTCCAAACTGGTCGGGCACTTGTTCCCCTTGGGAAGACGTTCGTGCCAGAATGACATGTTCTCGTCGAAGCATGCGTCGGTCATTTTGTGTTCTACCTTCATCTCCAGAGCCATGAGCGTTACTTTCAGGCGGGTATCCTCGGGCCTGCATCCTTCATACAATGGAGTAACCGCGTCTAACTCAAGTTGATCCATCTTGGCTTTCTCTCGGGCGGCAGCTCTGGCGTTATCCGTCTGCTTGAGAAGCAGCTCTTGAATATGAGGGTCCTGCACCCAGCCCATCGATGGTCCAGCGTCGTCTACTCCACCGGCATCATCATCTTCATGATCATGCCCGTCGCCTGCTCCGGCATCTTCCTCATCATCATGTCCTGCATCTTCTACATGATGACTGTGTACAGCATCACCATCGTGATCATCTCCTGGGGATTCTTCGTCTTCTCGCCCGCCCGAGCCGCGGTGGTTGTCTTGCTGCCCTTCCTCATTTCTTGCCCGGCCCCCATGGACGACTTCGTAGTCATCTTCATCACCTTGCCACCGATAGCCATCCATGAAACCACGCAAGAGCAGGTGGTCCCGCACCTGCCCGGAATCCGGGTCCGCAATAAGGCTCTTCAGCTTGCATCTTCGACACGGACATCTTATCTCCGTCTCGTTCTTTTGAAGCATCTCGGCCTTCGCGGACCTCAAAAACCTATTCACGATGCCTTCGGTCATTGTGCGGACCATGGTCGCCTGCGGGGTAGAGCAAAACGATATTTTAGAACCAAACAAAAATTTGGCATGACTTTCCCTAAAAATAGGACCAAAAAGAATGCTTAATGCCAAAATTCTCGCCGAAACGGAAATGAATCAACATTCCGGCAAAATATTGGCAACTATCGCATTTCAAATACCGGTACACCTCCAAACACAAAATCATTTGCAACACCACAAACATATGCAACACCACGAACATACATAGATCTAGCTAGGCCGTAAAAAGTGCATGTGCACATTGTTGTAGGGAGAACAACATAAATATAGCTTCCCCCCTTACTTACCTATTAAAACAAGGTAATTTAACCACTTAATTTGAATGAATCTATGGTGGAAATGAGGTGAAAAAGAGGAGGCACCCGAGACAAGGAGGAGGTGGAGAGAATGAAGTGGGGAGAAAGTGAGTGTGGGAAGGAGAGGGCTATCCAAAATATCTTGTTGCTGCCCACTTACTAATGGCGCACCAGCACTAAATGCGCCATTAGTAATCTAGGTAACTAATGGCGCACCTTCTGGCGGTGCGCCATTAGTAGTTTTGCAAAAAAAAAATACTAATGGCGCACTGATCCGCAGTGCGCCATTACTAGATTAAACTACTAATGGCGCACTTTATCCTGATGCGCCATTAGTATGTTTGGATAGGCGCACTAGTTAAAAAAATTAATACTAATGGCGCACCCTTTGCACCGTTCGCCATTAGTAGTTACAACTACTAATGGCGCACTCCGTCCAGATGCGCCATTAGTATGTTTGGACAGGCGCACTAGTTCAAAAAAAAATTGGTACTAATGGCGCACCCTTTTCCCGGTGCGCCATTAGTAGTTACAAGTACTAATGGCGCACTTTATCTGGATGCGCCATTAGTTTGTTTGGACAGGCGCGCTAGTTCAAAAAAAAATTGATACTAATGGCGCACTCTTTGCCTGGTGCGCCATTAGTAGTTTCAACTCTAATGGTGTATCAGAAGGTGGTGCGCCATTAGTATATACTAATGGCGCACCAACTCTCTGGTGCGCCATTAGTGTCAATCCCATCTATAGCCCTTTTTCTAGTAGTGAAGGAACCCGCCTTGCAATGCCGAAGACAATCTGCGCGCTGGACTCAATGTCATTGAAGCCTGGTTCAGGGGCTACTGAGGGAGTCCTGGATTAGGGGGTCCTCGGACAGCCTGACTATATGCTTATGCCAGACTGTTGAACTATGAAGATACAAGATTGAAGACTTCATCCCGTGTCCGGATGGGACTCTCCTTTGCGTGGAAGGCAAGCTTGGCGATTCGGATATGTAGATTCCCTTCTCTGTAACCGACTTTGTGTAACCCTAGTCCCCTCCAGTGTCTATATAAACTGGAGGGTTTAGTCCGTAGGACAACAACAATCATAATCATAGGCTAGCTTCTTGGGTTTAGCCTCTACGATCTCGTGGTAGATCAACTCATGTAATACTCATATCATCAAGATCAATCAAGCAGGAAGTAGGGTCTTACCTCCATAGAGAGGGCCCGAACCTGGGTAAACATTGTGTCCCCTGCCTCCTGTTACCATTGGCCTTAGATGCACAGTTCGGGACCCCCTACCCGAGATCCACCGATTTTGACACCGACACTAGCTGTCCCAAAATATCTACCCACCTAACGGTCATATCATTGAAGGGCATTTATGTCTTATCATGTCGAGCTGTTCCCTAGGCTATAAATAGTCGCCCCCTACAACTACAAGTAGGTGTGCTGCTCCGAGAGAAACTGAGCATCCCATCCTCCGATGACTTTGAGCGAAAATCATCAAGTGAGGAAAACCCAAAACCCAAACACCTACAACCCTTCTTGGACAATGAATGTCTGCTTCTCCGGCGCCTAATACCGCGCCTTCTACTTGACCGTATGAGTGTTTGGGCACACCGCCAGGTGGCGTTCGATCACTTCCCTCAGGACACCGACCAAATCACATGCCTTCCAGGTGAACATGTCCTTATTTTCCCGGAGGATGGCGACGAGCGCCTCCTCCTGCTTCGGGGGGGGGGGAGGCCGGTGTCGATGGTGAAGGTGGGGCCCGATCCACCGGCATGAACTGACACCTTCTTTGTCTCGCCGCGGTCCTGGGAGAACAATTGCTTCTTTCTCACGGGCGCGGCCTACGGGGCGTCCGGAGTGCCCTTGGCGCCAGGGCATGAGACCGTTGTGGCCTTGTAGGCGAGCTTGAGGGATCGAACCGCATCCTCCTTGTCCCCGGTTACGATGACGCCGCCACCGCTGCCCGGCATTTTGATGACATTGTAACCCAGATGGGTGAACTTGGCGAGTGTAGGATATCCCAAGATGGTGTTGTAAGGAAGGCCGATGCGGGCCACGTCAAAGTGGATCAAATCGGTGCAGTAGTTGTTGCGGGTGCCAAAGGTGACAGGGAGGTCACCTGCCCCAGTGGAGTGGTGGAGACGTTGGTCACCCCAGAGAACGGCCTGATGGGCATGAGCTAATCATAAGGCACTTGGAGCGTCTCAAAGGTCTCGGCAGAGAGCAATTTGAGGCCAGCACCGCCATCGACGAGGGTCTTGGTATTTGAGAAGTTACTGATGGTGGGCGTGCACAACATGGGAAGTGCACCCGTAGTGGCCTAACACCTGAGGTGGTCCTTGGAGTCGAAGGTGATGGCGTACTGTGACCACTTGAGGGGCAGCACAGCCTCAAGCCTCGGGAGGGCTGCATTCACCTCACGAGAGAACTGCTTGAAGATGCGGTTGGACGCAGGAGCATGAGCCCCTCCGATGATGCATGCTATGGCCCGAGGCTCCTGGTAGGCCCCAGCCCTCTCGTCCTGCGGGTTGTTGTCGTTCCTCCTAGGCGGAGGTGGCAGAGGTGGAAGGCCAGCGTTGCCCTGAGGACGGACCTCGCGAGGCTGATCGCGCCACGCGTCCTTGCGAGGCAGGTCACGCCAGCCCCGGTGAGGGTTGCGTTTGTCCCAGAGTCCTCCACTGCGGCCAAAACCATGGTGGGGCGGCGGCTAAAGCGTTCATCGCAGAGCACTCTGAGCTCTTGACAGTCGTCGGTGTTGTGGATACGCACGTTGTGCAAGACACAAAACGGGCGAGCGTCCTTGGTTGGCTCATCACGGTCGTGACCGTGATTCAACTCGGGCTCCGTCGCCAGCAATGCGGGGACCTTGCACTTTCCTTCCTTGGCCTTGGCCTTCTTATCCTCGAGATCGACGTCAGGGCTGTGTATGAGAGAGAGGCAACCTTCTTTCGCCTTTGCACACTTGTTGGCCAGGTTCAATAGCTCGAGCGTCGTGCAAAGATCGTTGTTGATGGCAACCTTTTCGCTCATCCTGACGTCTGTGACACCGTCGGTGAATGCCGAGATGATGGCTTCGTCCGAGGCCTTCGGGATCTTGAGGCAGACTTGGGTAAAGTGCTGAATGTACTTGTGGAGGGTCTTGCCGGAGCACTGCTTCACGCGCCGCAGGTCGGTGATGGTGAGTGCGCATTTGAGAGTGCCCTCGAAGTTGGCGATGAACTGCTCGCGAAGCTCATCCCACGAAGAGATCGACCCCTCAGGGAGGTTCATTGGCCAGGAGCTCCCGCCATCCTTGAGGGCCATGGGGAACCAGTTCGCCATAACCTTGTCATCGTTGTTCTTCGCTTCGATGTTCAATGCGTAGAGCTGGAGGAACTCTGCGGGGTCGGGGATGCCATCATAACGAGGGAGGAGCTCCGGCTTGAACTTGACCGGCCATACAAAATGGCGCAGCTCGCGAGTGAAGGCGCAGCAACCAACAGCACTCACGGGTGCGCAAAGCGTGGGAGCGGTGCAGTCATGGCGCCCGACTGCCCCGGCTTCTTGGACAACCCGATCATGGTGTTGATGCAGGGGCTCCAGAGGTGTGCGCGTGTCAAGCGGGAGATGGCGCACAATCTAGCAACTGGCCTTGTCTCAAATTGGCCCCGGTGCCTCGGATGGCGGGTCACGGGGCCGGGTGTCGCACCGCGGCTCGGTGTTGTCGTTGCGCAGAGGAGGAGGCAGCGAAGCACCATGCGCAACATCTCCCACGCGAGATGGCGGAGGACGGAGCGAGTGGGAGGGCGTCAGGGCCTCGCCGGCGGTGTTAACAAGCTTGGTGATGCGGCCCAGCCAGGCGTCATAGCCCTCGGCCACCATGAGCAGCGCAACCCACGCGTTCGCCGGCCCATAACGGGCATGGGAGGACGAAGTCGTGGCTGGAGTGAGGGAAGGCGTGGCGGTGTGGCCGTCACGCTGCACGAAGGGTGGCAGGGAGGAGTCATGCTGCTCATGAGCGGCTGGGTCGGTGGCAGCGTTGGCCGCGATAGGCAGGGAAGGGTGATGACCAACACGGCCTGTCGGCTCTGTCTGGGCGACGTGAGCCGCACGGTGCTCGGCGCGAACACAACGGGCGTCGGCCCTGGGGATGGTGGGACGAGGACGGAATGAAGCGGAAGAACTTCGGCACACCCCTACCTGGTGTGCCAGATGTCGGAATCGAGGCTCCACAGACCCAAACAAAGGTTCAAACTCTGGGGTGTGCGCGAAGAACCCTTCTCGATTAGGGCCTGCAGCTCACCGCTCCATGGCTTTGCTCCGACGTGCTCAAGCGAGAGGAAGAAGAGATGGCCACGAGATTTACCCAGGTTCGGTTCACCTTGCGGTGTAAGACCCTACTCCTGCTTTGTGGTGGATTGCCTCGCGAGGAGGATGAGTATGAACTAGTAAAAGGGTGAGCTGCCTCGCGAGGGCTCAGTGGGTGAGAATGGATCGATCCATCCCCTCTCGATGGTGGAGACTAGCCTATATTTCTACTGGCCCGGTCCTCTTCCCCCAAAGCTCTGGACGGGAAGAGATGCCACAACGGCCAAATTTGAAGGGGGGCAGGAGTACACCCTATTCTGACTAAAGGCAGTCTTCACCTGCAAAGCTCATGGTCGTGACGTGATGGTGGGCTCGATGATGACCGCCGTCCTGCCACGCCCGTGGTCTTGGTCTTGTTGCACCGAAGAGGTAAGCTTTGGGGATTCCTTGGGAACCGGCATGCTGGCCTTGTCCTTCTAGCACCAAAGAGGAAACTGCCCTTGCCTGCGCCCGCTAGCACCCTCCTGGCTCCGGTCATCATGGCTCACGTCACCACGTGCCTCGCGAGGTGGGTGCAAGCCTAGAGATGTCCGCTCCTCCAGAGCCAGCCTCGGGAGACCGCTTCTCGGGAGGCCTTGATGTAGTTTTCCTTGCGAGGCGGGGGCCCTCGCAAGGGTCTTGCTCATGAATTCTTGACGCTTGGCTGCATCGGGCCTTCGATGATGCCACGCCTAGGCCGCAGGCAGACGGGCCTGGGTACCCCTGGTCCCAGAACATCGATACTGCCAGCATGAACATGATGGCCCAGAGTACCTATAATCGGAGCTCAATCTAGCCATATATATTCATCCGGCACCCATATACCCTGCCATATTCATGAATGCAAGTATAGCATCCATCTCGGCAGTCAGGTCGCTTTTTCAGTCGCTTCACATGCTTTGGTTGTTTTCTTTATCGTTTTCTATTATTTTTTCTTTTGGTTTCGTTTTTTTCTTCACTGGTTTTCTGTTTTTTCATAGTATTTTGGCTCTTTCATGATTTTTACTGGTTTATCTTATTTTGTTTCTTTCTTGGTTTTACTGTTTTCACATTTATTTATTTTTGCCTTTGTTTTCATTGTTTGTTTCGTTTTTGTATTGGTTTTTTCATTTTTTACATTTTTCGTATTGATACGTCTCCAACGTATCTATAATTTATGAAGCATTCATGCTATATTACTATGTGTTTTGAATGATTATGGGCTTTATTATACACTTTTATATTACTTTTGGGACTATCCTATTAACCGGAGGCCCAGCCCATATTGTTGTTTTATTTCCTGTTTCAGTATTTCGAGGAAAAGGTATATCAAACGGAGTCCAAACGGAATGAAACCTTCGGCAGCGTTATTTTTGGGAAGAATAGCATCCTGGAGACGTGGAGTTCATGTCAGAAGATACTCGAGGACTCCATGAGATAGGAGGGGGCCCCCTGTAGGGCGCCCCCCCCCCCGTCTCGTGGGCCCCTCGAGCACCTCCCGACCGACTTCTTTCGCCTATATATTCCCCCGTACCCTAAAAACATCGAATATGAAGATAGATCGGGAGTTCCGCCGCTGCAAGCCTCTGTAGCCACCAAAAACCTCTCGGGAGCCCGTTCCGGCAACCTACCGGAGGGGGGGATCCTTCACCGGTGGCCATCTTCATCATCCCGACGCTCTCCATGACGAGGAGGGAGTAGTTCACCCTCGAGGCTGAGGGTATGTACCAGTAGCTATGTGTTTGATCTCTATCTCTCGTGTTCTCTCTCGTGTTCCCTCTATGCCACGACCTTGATGTATCACGAGCTTTGCTATTGTAGTTGGATCTTATGATGTTTCTCCCCCTCTACTCTCTTGTGATGAATTGAGTTTCCCCTTTGAAGTTATCTTATCGGACTGAGTCTTTTACGAGAACACTTGATGTATGTCTTGCCGTGTTTATCTGTGGTGACAATGGGATATCATGTGCCTCTTGATGTATGTTTTGGTGACCAACTTGCGGGTTCCGCCCATGAACCTATGCATAGAGGTTGGCACATGTTCTTGACTCTCCGGTAGAAACTTTCGGGCACTCTTTGAAGTACTTTGTGTTGGTTGGATGAATCTGAGATTGTGTGATGCATATCGTATAATCATGCCCACGGATACTTTAGGTGACAATGGAGTATCTAGGTGACATTAGGGTTTTGGTTGATTTGTGTCTTAAGGTGTTATTCTAGTACGAACTCTTTAATAGATCGATCCGAAAGAATAACTTTGAGGTGGTTTCGTACCCTACCATAATCTCTACGTTTGTTCTCCGCTACTAGTGGCTTTGGAGTGACTCTTTGTTGCATGTTGAGGGCTTGTTATATGATCTATCTATGTTATTATTGTTGAGAGAACTTGCACTAGTGAAAGTATGAACCCTAGGCCTTCTTTCCTATCATTGCAATACTGTTTCCGCTCACTTTTACCACTTGTTACCTTGCTGTTTTTATAATTTCAGATTACAAAAATCTATATCTACTATCTATTTTGCACTTGTATCACCATCTCTTCGCCGAGCTAGTGCACCTATACAATTTACCATTGTATTGGGTGTGTTGGGGACACAAGAGATTCTTTGTTATTTGGTTGCAGGGTTGTTTGAGAGAGACCATCTTCATCCTACGCCTCCTATGGATTGATAAACCTTAGGTCATCCACTTGAGGGAAATTTGCTACTATCCTACAAACATGTGCACTTGCAGGCCCAACAACGTCTACAAGAAGAAGGTTGTGTAGTAGACATCAAGCTCTGTTCTGGCGCCGTTGCCGGGGAGGTGAGTGCTTGAAGGTGTATCTTTAGATCTCGCAATCAAATCTTTTTGTTTCTTCTTTTATCACTAGTTTAGTTTATAAAAGAAAAAAAATGGAGTTAAGTTTGTCTCATACGCTTCATCTTTTTAATATCTTTCGTGAGTTTGATGGAAAGGGAAATTGTGCTCAAGTGCTAGAAGAAGAATGCTTTAAAATGCTTGGTACTACATCTTTATATGATGAGCATGATTGCAATGTTGTTAGTATGAATTCCTTGAATATCATGATGCTAATGATATGCAAAGCCACAAGCTTGGGGAAGCTATGTTTGATGAATATGATATTTTTTGTCCCCAAAGTTTTGATGAGAAAGTTTATTATGATGAAAGCATGCCTCCTATTTATGATGATTATATTGATGAAAGTGGGTTTGGAAGAGTGTCAACTTTAGGAAGTAGTGATCCCACTATTTTGGAGGATGTTGAATCTTATTGTGATGAACATGAAAGTGGATTTGGAAGAGTGTCAACTTTATTTAGTGATGATTCCACTATTTCGAAAGAGGTTACAATTGATTATGAGAACAAAGTTGCTATCTATGATGATTATTGTGATGACTTGTATGCTATTAAGAATAGTGATAACCATGAAACTTGTCATCATGATTTTAGTTTTCAATTGGATTATGCCTCACATGATAATTATTTTGTTGAGTTTGCTCCCACTACTATTCATGAGAAGAAATTTGCTTATGTGGAGAGTAGTAAATTTTCTATGTTAGAAGATCATGAAAAGAATGCTTTAGGTGCTGGTTATATTGTTGAATTCATTCATGATGCTACTGAAAATTATTATGAGGGAGGAACATATGCTTGTAGGAGTTGCAATAATGTCAAGTTTCCTCTCTATGTGCTTCAATTTTTGAACTTATGCTTGTTTTACCTTCTATGCTTGTTGATTATTGTTCCCATAAGTTGTTTGCTCACAAAGTCCCTATGAATAGGAAGTGGGTTAGGCTTAAATGTACTAGTCATATTCTTCATGATGCTCTCTGTATGTTTCAATTCTTATCTTTTATGTGAGCATCATTGCCATCATCATCCCTAGCTAAAAAGGCATTAAAGAAAAGCGCTTGTTGGGAGACAACCCAATATTTACCCTTACTGTTTTTGTGTGTCCATATGATTATGCTACTGTAGTAATCATGTTTAATATCTTTTGTTTCAATAAAGTGCCAAGTAGAACCTTTGGGAAGACTTGGGTGAAGTTTATGTGATCTTGCTGTGAAAAACAGAAACTTTAGCGCTCACGAGATTAGCTGCCATTTTTTACTGGAGAGTGATTTTAGGTTGATTCTTTTTGAAGATGATTAATAGACAAATTCCTCAGGTCCAAAAATTTATTTCAAAATTTTTGGGTTCCATAGGTATACGTTTGATACAGATTACTACAGACTGTTCTGTTTTTGACAGATTCTGTTTTCTATGTGTTGTTTGCTTATTTTGATGCATCTATGGCTAGTATTAAGTGGTATGAACCATAGAGAAGTTGGAATACAGTAGGTTTAACACCAATATGAATTTATAATGAATTCATTACAGTACCTAAGTGGTGGTTTTATTTTCTTATACTAATGGAGCTTATGAGTTTTGTTTTGAGTTTTGTGTGGTTGAAGTTTTCAAGTTTTGGGTAAAGATTCAATGGACTATGGAATAAGGAGTGGAAAGAGCCTAAGCTTGGGGATGCCCAAGGCACCCCAAGGTAGTATTCAAGGACAACCAAGAGCCTAAGCTTGGGGATGCCCCGGAAGGCATCCCCTCTTTCATCTTCGTTCATCGGTAACTTAACATGGAGCTATATTTTTATTCGCCACATGATATGTGTTTTGCTTGGAGCGTCAATTTCTTTTGTTAGTTTTTGCTTGCTGTTAGTTAGAATAATGTTTTGCATCTTTAGTTTCAATAAAAGTGTCAAGGATAGCCTTTACCATGCTTATTTTGCTAGTATACATGTTGCTGTTTGAAAACAGAAAGTTTACCGCTGTTGCAAAAATTCCCTAGAAAAGTCAGAGAATGGTATAACATTGAATCTTTTTGCATATTAATATCTGATAAATTTATTACAGTGGGATGTTTAGTTCATAATTTTTGGAGTCAGGGAAGTATTGATACTCTTGCATTCTTTACAGACTGTACTGCTTTGGCAGATTGCTGTTATGGTTGCATTGTTTGCATATGTTTACTTGTTTAATGATTCTATTTCAGGATAGAACTATTAAATATGCGGAGGCATTTAGTATGAAATGTTGAATAATTATTTAAGTGATTTGTTACAGTAGAAAATGATAAGGTTTTGCATTGGTTTATACTAACCTATCTCACGAGTTCTTGTTGAGTTTGTTGTGAATGAAGCTTTTGATAAAAAGAGAAACCATGATATGAGAGGAATTAAGGAGACACAAAAGTTCAAGCTTGGGGATGCCCAAGGCACCCCAAGATAATATTTCAATAAGTATCAAGCATCTAAGCTTGGGGATGCCCCGGTAGGCATCCCACCTTTCCTCTTCAACAACTATCGGTTAGTATCGGTTGAGCCTAAGTTTTTGCTTCTTCACATGAGTTGTGCTATCCTTGCAATGTCATTTTATTTTGTTTTGCTTGCTGTTTGAATAAGATACCAAGATCTGAAATTCTTTAATGAGAGAGAGTCTTCATATAGTTGCATAATTATTTAGCTACTCATTGTTCTTCACTTATATCTTTTTGGAGTAGTTTTTCATTTACTCGTGTGCTTCACTTATATCCTATGAGTAAATTGTTGAATGAGTTGATTGTCATAAATCTGAAATTATATATGTTTCATTTGCTTATCCCATGGGGAGTAATGACTTCACATCTAAGAAGTAGAGGTTGTAAATTTATTGACGGTTAGCAAGCATTGTATTAGTCATTTGAACAATTCATGAAAGAATATTGAAGGAAAGAGATTTCACATATAAATATATTATCATAGACATTTTTATAATTGTGAGCACTCATTAAGTATGACATGCTAAAGAGTTGATGTTGGACAAGGAAGACAACGTAATGGGTTATGTTTTCTCGCATCTCAGTTAAAGTATATTGTCATGGATCATTCAAACATGTTGAGCTTGCCTTTCCCCCTCATGCTAGCCAAAAATTCCTAGCACCAAGTAGAGATACTACTTGTGCTTCCAAATATCCTTAAACCCAGTTTTGCCATGAGAGTCCACCATACCTACCTATGGATTGAGTAAGATCCTTCAAGTAAGTTGTCATCGGTGCAAGCAATAAAAATTGCTCTCTAAATATGCATGACTTATTAGTGCGGAGAAAATAAGCTTTGTACGAACTTGTTATGGAAGCAATAAAAGCGACGGACTGCATAATAAAGGTCCATATACAAGGGGCAATATAAAGTGACGTTCTTTCGCATTAAGATTTTGTGTATCCAACCCTAAAAGCGCATGACAACCTCTGCTTCCCTCTGCGAAGGGCCTATCTTTTACTTTATGTCTTTTACTTTATGCAAGAGTCAAGGTGATCTTCACCTTTCCCTTTTTCATTTTATCCTTTGGCAAGCACTTTGTGTTAGGGTGATCCTGATATATATATCCAATTGGATGTACGTTAGCATGAACTATTATTGTTGACATCACCCAAAGGTGAATACGTTTGGAGGCAACATTATAAGCCCCAATCTTTCTCTGTGTCTGATTAAAACTTCATAACCACAAGTATTGCGTGAGTGTTAGCAATTGTAGAAGACTATATGATAGTTGAGTATGTGAAGTTTGCTAAATCAAAACTCTGACATAGACTCTTCCTAAAAGTAAGATGAATTGCAATTGTTTGATGACTAATAATAAAGTTTGCTAGTTTTCAAGAAAGTTTATGGTCTATGCTTTAACTTGTGAATTGCGTGTTACTAGTTCGTGAAAAGTTTTATGAGATGAATTACTATTATGATATATAATGATGCTAGTAAAGGTGATTGAAATTATCATTGATCAAACTTGTGCACCTCTAGCATTCACACTTCATAAATTCTTTCTTTATCATTTACCTACTCGAGGACGAGTAGGAATTAAGCTTGGGGATGTTGATACGTCTCCAACGTATCTATAATTTATGAAGAATTCATGCTATATTACTATGTGTTTTGAATGATTATGGGCTTAATTATACACTTTTATATTACTTTTGGGACTAACCTATTAACCGGAGGCCCAGCCCATATTGATGTTTTATTGCGTGTTTTCGTATTTCGAGGAAAAGGAATATCAAACAGAGTCCAAACGGAATGAAACCTTCGGCAACGTTATTTTTGGGAAGAATAGCATCCTGGAGACGTGGAGTTCAAGTGAGAAGATACTCGAGGACTCCATGAGATAGGAGCACCCCCCCCCCCCCCCGTAGGGCACGCCCCCTGTCTCGTGGGCCCCTCGAGCACCTCCCGACCGACTTCTTTCGCCTATATATTCCCCCGTACCCAAACAACATCGAATATGAAGATAGATCGGGAGTTCCGCCGCCGCAAGCCTCTGTAGCCACCAAAATCCTCTCGGGAGCCCGTTCCGGCACCCTGCCGGAGGGGGGGATCCTTCACCGGTGGCCATCTTCATCATCCCGATGCTCTCCATGACGAGGAGGGAGTAGTTCACCCTCGAGGCTGAGGGTATGTACCAGTAGCTATGTGTTTCATCTCTCTCTCTCGTGTTCCCTCTATGGCACGATCTTTATGTATCCCGAGCATTGCTATTGTAGTTGGATCTTATGATGTTTCTCCCCCTCTACTCTCTTGTGATGAATTGAGTTTCCCCTTTGAAGTTATCTTATCGGATTGAGTCTTTTATGAGAACACTTGATGTATGTCTTGTCGTGTTTATCTGTGGTGACAATGGGATATCATGTGCCTCTTGATGTATGTTTTGGTGACCAACTTGCGGGTTCCGCCCATGAACCTATGCATAGGGGTTGGCAAACGTTCTTGACTATCCGGTAGAAACTTTGGGGCACTCTGTGAAGTACTTTGTGTTGGTTGGATGAATCTGAGATTGTGTGATGCATATCGTATAATCATGCCCACGGATACTTGATGTGACAATGGAGTATCTAGGTGACATTTTTTGGTTGATTTGTGTCTTAAGGTGTTATTCTAGTACGAACTCGTTAATAGATCGATCCGAAAGAATAACTTTGAGGTGGTCTCGTACCCTACCATAATCTCTATGTTTGTTCTCCGCTATTAGTGGCTTTGGTGTGACTCTTTGTTGTATGTTGAGGGCTTGTTATATGATCTATCTATGTTATTATTGTTGAGAGAACTTACACTAGTGAAAGGATGTACCCTAGGCCTTGTTTCCTATCATTGCAATACCGTTTACTCTCACTTTTACCACTTGTTACCTTGCTGTTTTTATAATTTCAGATTACAAAAACCTATATCTACTATCTATTTTGCACTTGTATCACCATCTCTTCGCCGAACTAGTGCACCTATACAATTTACCATTGTATTGGGTGTGTTGGGGACAAAAGAGACTCTTTGTTATTTTGGTTGTAGGGTTGTTTGAGAGAGACCATCTTCATCCTACGCCTCCTACGGATTGATAAACCTTAGGTCATCCACTTGAGGGAAATTTGGTACTGTCCTACAAACCTGTGCACTTGCAGGCCCAACAACGTCTACAAGAAGAAGGTTGTGTAGTAGACATCAAGCTCTTTTCTGGCACTGTTGCCGGGGAGGTGAGTGCTTGAAGGTACATCTTTAGATCTTGCAATCGAATCTTTTTGTTTCTCGTTTTATCACTAGTTTAGTTTATAAAAGAAAAAAATGGAGTTAAGTTTGTCTCATACGCTTCATCTTTTTAATATCTTTCGTATGTTTGATGGAAAGGAAAATTGTGCTCAAGTGCTAGAAGAAGAATGCTTTAAAATGCTTGGTACTAGATCTTTATATGATGAGCATGATTGCAATGTTGTTAGTAAGAATTCCTTGAATATCCATGATGCTAATGATATGCAAAGCCACAAGCTTGGGGAAGCTATGTTTGATGAATATGATATTTTTTGTCCCCCAAGTTTTGATGAGAAAATTTATTATGATGAAAGCATGCCTCCTATTTATGATGATTATATTGATGAAAGTGGGTTTGGAAGAGTTCAACTTTAGGAAGTAGTAATCCCACTATTTTGGAGGATGTTGAATCTTATTGTGATGGACATGAAAGTGGATTTGGAAGAGTGTCAACTTTATTTAGTGATGATTCCACTATTTCGGAAGAGGTTACAATTGATTATTAGAACAAAGTTGCTATCTATGATGATTATTGTGATGACTTGTATGCTATTAAGAATAATGATAACCATGAAACTTGTCATCATGATTTTAGTTTTTAATTGGATTATGCCTCACATGATAATTATTTTGTTGAGTTTGCTCCCACTACTATTCATGAGAAGAAATTTGCTTCTGTGGAGAGTAGTAAATTTTCTATGCTAGAAGATCATGAAAACAATGCTTTAGGTGCTGGTTATATTGTTGAATTCATTCATGATGCTACTGAAAATTATTATGAGGGAGGAACATATGCTTGTAGGAGTTGCAATAATATCAAGTTTCCTCTCTATGTGCTTCAATTTTTGAACTTATGCTTGTTTTACCTTCCTATGCTTGTTGATTATTGTTCCCATAAGTTGTTTGCTCACAAAATCCCTATGCATAGGAAGTGAGTTAGGCTTAAATGTACTAGTCACATTCTTCATGATGCTCTCTTTATGTTTCAATTCTTATCTTTTATGTGAGCATCATTGCCATCATCATGCCTAGCCAAAAAGGCATTAAAGAAAAGCGCTTGTTGGGAGACAACCCAATATTTACCCTTACTGTTTTTGTGTGTCCACATGATTATGATACTTTAGTAATAATGTTTTATATCTTTTATTTCAATAAAGTGCCAAGTAGAACCTTTGGGAAGACCTGGGTGAAGTTTATGTGATCTTGCTGTGAAAAACAGAAACTTTAGCACTCACGAGATTAGCTTCCATTTTTTACTGGAGAGCGATTTTGGGTTGATTCTTTCTGCAGATGATTAATAGAAAAATTCCTTTGGTCCAGAAATTTATTTCATAATTTTTGGGGTTCCAAAGGTATACGTTTGATACAGATTACTACAGACTGTTCTGTTTTTGACAGATTCTGTTTTCTATGTGTTGTTTGCTTATTTTGATGCATCTATGGCTAGTATTAAGTGGTATGAACCATAGAGAAGTTGGAATACAGTAGGTTTAACACCAATATGAATTTATAATGAGTTCATTACAGTAACTAAGTGGTGGTTTTATTTTCTTATACTAACGGAGCTTACGAGTTTTGTTTTGAGTTTTGTGTGGTTGAAGTTTTCAAGTTTTGGGTAAAGATTCGATGGACTATGGAATAAGGATTGGCAAGAGCCTAAGCTTGGGGATGCCCAATGCACCCGAAGGTAATATTCAAGGACAACCAAGAGCCTAAGCTTGGGGATGCCCCGGAAGGCATCCCCTCTTTCGTCTTTGTTCATCGGTAACTTTACTTGGAGCTATATTTTTATTCGCCACATGATATGTGTTTTGCTTGGGGCGTCAATTTCTTTTGTTAGTTTTTGCTTTATGTTAGTTAGAATAATGTTTTGCATCTTTAGTTTCAATAAAAGTGTCAAGGATAGCCTTTACCATGCTTATTTTGCTAGTATACATGTTGCTATCTGAAAACAGAAAGTTTACTGCTCTTGCAAAAATTCCCTAGAAAAGTCAGAGAATTGTATAACGTTGAATATTTTTGCATATTAAGATCTGATAAATTTATTACAGTGGGAATTTTAGTTCATAATTTTTGGAGTCAGGAAAGTATTGATACTCTTGCATTCTTTACAGATTATACTGCTTTGGCAGATTACTGTTATGGTTGCATTGTTTGCATATGTTTGCTTGTTTAATGATTCTATTTGAGGATAGGAGTATTAAATATGCAGAGGCATTTAGTATGAAATGTTGAATAATTATTTAAGTGATTTGTTACAGTAGAAAATGATAAGGTTTTGCATTGGTTTATAATAACCTATCTCACGAGTTCTGGTTGAGTTTGTTGTGAATGAAGCTTTTGATAAAAAGAGAAACCATGATATGAGAGGAATTAAGGAGACACAAAAGTTCAAGCTTGGGGATGACCAAGGCACCCCAAGATAATATTTCAAGAAGTCTCAAGCATCTAAGCTTGGGGATGCCCCGGTAGGCATCCCACCTTTCCTCTTCAACAACTATCTGTTAGTATCGGTTGAGCCTAAGTTTTTGCTTCTTCACATGAGTTGTGATATCCTTGCAATGTCATTTTATTTTGTTTTGCTTTCTGTTTGAATAAGATACCAAGATCTGAATTCTTTAATGAGAGAGAGTCTTCATATAGTTGCATAATTATTTAGCTACTCATTGTTCTTCACTTATATCTTTTTGGAGTAGTTTTTCATTTACTCGTGTGCTTCACTTATATCCTATGAGTAAATTGTTGAATGACTTGATTGTTATCAATCTGGAATTATATATGTTTCATTTTCTTATCCCATGGGGAGTAATGACTTCACATCTAAGAAGTAGAGGTTGTAAATTTATTGACGGTTAACAAGCATTGTATTAGTCATTTGAACAATTCATGAAAGAATATTGAAGGAAGGGAGATTTCACATATAAATATATTATCATAGACATCTTTTGTAATTGTGAGCACTCATTAAGTATGACATGCTAAGGAGTTGATGTTGGACAAGGAAGACAACGTAATGGGTTATGTTTTCTCGCATCTCAGTTAAAGTATATTGTCATGGATCATTCAAACATGTTGAGCTTGCCTTTCCCCCTCACGCTAGCCAAAAATTCCTAGCACCAAGTAGAGATACTACTTGTGCTTCCAAATATCCTTAAACCTAGTTTTGCCAGGAGAGTCCACCATACCTACCTATGGATTGAGTAAGATCCTTCAAGTAAGTTGTCATCGGTGCAAGCAATAAAAATTGCTCTCTAAATATGCATGACTTATTAGTGCGGAGAAAATAAGCTTTGTACGAACTTGTTATGGAAGCAATAAAAGCGACGGACTGCATAATAAAGGTCCATATACAAGGGGCAATATAAAGTGACGTTCTTTCGCATTAAGATTTTGTGTATCCAACCCTAAAAGCGCATCACAACCTCTGCTTCCCTCTGCGAAGGGCCTATCTTTTACTTTATGTATTTTACTTTATGCAAGAGTCAAGGTGATCTTCACCTTTCCCTTTTTCATTTTATCCTTTGGCAAGCACTTTGTGTTAGGGTGATCCTCATATATATATCCAATTGGATGTACGTTAGCATGAACTATTATTGTTGACATCACCCAAAGGTGAATACGTTTGGAGGCAACATTATAAGCCCAAATATTTCTGTGTGTCTGATTAAAACTTCATAACCACAAGTATTGCGTGAGTGTTAGCAATTGTAGAAGAATATATGATAGTTGAGTATGTGAAGTTTGCTAAATCAAAGCTCTGACATAGACTCTTCCTAAAAGTAAGATGAATTGCAATTGTTTGATGACTAATAATAAAGTTTGCTAGTTTTCAAGAAAGTTTATGGTCTATGCTTTAACTTGTGAATTGCTTGTTACTAGTTCGTGAAAAGTTTTATGAGATGAACTACTGTTATGACATATAATGATGCTAGTAAAGGTGATTGAAATTATCGTTGATAAAACTTGTGCACCTCTAGCATTCACACTTCATAAATTCTTTCTTTATCATTTACCTACTCGAGGACAAGTAGGAATTAAGCTTGGGGATGCTGATACGTCTCCAACGTATCTATAATTTATGAAGCATTCATGCTATATTACTATGTGTTTTGAATGATTATGGGCTTTATTTTACACTTTTATATTAATTTTGGGACTAACCTATTAACCGTAGGCCCAGCCCATATTGCTGTTTTATTGCCTGTTTCAGTATTTCGAGGAAAAGGAATATCAAACGGAGTCCAAACGGAATGAAACCTTCGGCAGCGTTATTTTTGGGAAGAATAGCATCCTGGAGACGTGGAGTTCAAGTCAGAAGATACTCGATGACTCCACGAGATAGGAGGGCACCCCCCCTGTAGGGCGCGCCCCCTTGTCTCCTGAGCCCCTCGAGCACCTCCCGACCGACTTCTTTCGCCTATATATTCCCCCGTACCCTAAAAACATTGAATATGAAGATAGATCGGGATTTCTGCCGCCGCAAGCCTCTATAGCCACCAAAAACCTCTCGGGAGCCCGTTCCGGCACCCTGCCGGAGGGGGGGATCCTTCACCGGTGGCCATCTTCATCATCCTGGGGCTCTCCATGACGAGGAGGGAGTAGTTCACCCTCGAGGCTGAGGGTATGTACCAGTAGCTATGTGTTTGATCTCTCTCTCTCGTGTTCCCTCTATGGCACGATCTTGATGTATCCCGAGTTTTGCTATTGTAGTTGGATCTTATGATGTTTCTCCCTCTCTACTCTCTTGTGATGAATTGAGTTTCCCCTTTGAAGTTATCTTATCGGATTGAGTCTTTTATGAGAACACTTGATGTATGTCTTGCCGTGTTTATCTGTGGTGACAATGGGATATCATGTGCCTCTTGATGTATGTTTTGGCGACCAACTTGCGGGTTCCGCCCATGAACCTATGCATAGGGGTTGGCACACATTCTTGACTCTCCGGTAAAAACTTTGGGGCACTCTTTGAAGTACTTTGTGTTGGTTGGATGAATATGAGATTGTGTGATACATATCGTATAATCATGCCCACGGATACTTGAGGTGACAATGGAGTATCTAGGTGACATCGGGGTTTTGGTTGATTTGTGTCTTAAGGTGTTATTCTAGTACGAACTCTTTAATAGATTGATCCGAAAGAATAACTTTGAGGTGGTTTCGTACCCTACCATAATCTCTACGTTTGTTCTCCGCTATTAGTGGCTTTGGAGTGACTCTTTGTTGCATGTTTAGGGCTTGTTATATGATCTATCTATGTTATTATTGTTGAGAGAACTTGCACTAGTGAAAGTATGAACCCTAGGCCTTGTTTCCTATCATTGCAATACCGTTTACGCTCACTTTTACCACTTGTTACCTTGCTGTTTTTATAATTTCAGATTACAAAAACCTATATCTACTATCTATTTTGCACTTGTATCATCATCTCTTCGCCGAACTAGTGCACCTATACAATTTACCATTGTATTGGGTGTGTTGGGGACACAAGAGACTCTTTGTTATTTGGTTGCAGGGTTGTTTGAGAGAGACCATCTTCATCCTACGCCTCCTACGGATTGATAAACCTTAGGTTATCCACTTGAGGAAAATTTGCTACTGTCCTACAAACCTGTGCACTTGCAGGCCCAACAACGTCTACAAGAAGAAGATTGTGTAGTAGACATCACGTATACATCAAGAACATTTTTTATATATACGTTTAACATTTTCCAAATACATGGTTAGTATTTTTGATGACTTATGTTTTTTATGGCTACTTTTATCATATACATTGCATATTTTTTGTATAGACTAGGAACATCTTTTATAAACACGTTTCACATTTCAGAAATACATGATTACATTTAAAACAATATACTTTTTTATGTCTACTTCTTTCATAAGGATTGTATGTTTTATGTATACAACAGAAATATTTTATATATGCACATTAAAATTTTCCAAATACATAATTAACATTCTTTAAAACATGCGTATATATTTATGTCTATTTTTTCGTAATACATTGTACATTTTCTGTATACATTATGTACATTTTTTATACATACATTTAACATTGTCCAAATACACGATTAACATTTTCAAAAACCTATTTTTCTATGTCTACTTCTTTCATATACATTGTACAGTTTTTGTATAGATTGGAAACATTTTATATATACACATTTAACTTTTTAATGCATTATGTAAAGTGTTTTTTGTAATATCTATATTTAGAATATTTGGAAGACAAAAATGGTAAATAAAGAACAAAAGATGAAACAAAAAATGTAGAAAAAACAATTCAAAACACCAACGCTTTTGAGTCTTGCGCTTCACGTGAGGCAGCCATATGTCTCGCTATAACGAGACATAGGCGCACCCGCCAATATGTGGGGAGAATATGGGGGCGCCAAGACGCGTCGATCTCGTCGGATCCAACCTGTGCTGGCCCATCTCGACCCCGCAAATATGCGTCCCTATCCGCAGAGGCCAACCATAGCCACCATTTTCAGTCCGCTCAGCTCCGCTCACAAGCTCCTCTCCAGCTATCCCCGACATGGTGGGCAGCAGATCTAAGACCGCCAATTCCGGATCCGTCGACTGGAACCTCATTTCATGGGGGGCAGCAGATCTAATACCTCCAATTCTAGATCTGTCGACTGGGACCTCATTTCATGGGCCGCGAGGAGGAGTTAGTCATCCAGTTGGCTCTCCTTCGATCCCGAAGGAAACACCAGCTCTGCAGTTGGAGCCGCTCTGGTTGGAATCCATTGTGTCCGCGCAAGTGGCGCTTGGATCTGAAGGCGGCGGTGGTTCGAGGCGCTTGACCGTGGCGAAGCCGGATGCGGTAAGCATCGGGTGGAGGTACTGCCACACCTAGCTGGATGGCCCGAGTTGTCGGCGCAACCCTTATGGTGGATCCTCATCCTCACGAGTAGATCTTGGATTATGAGGTCAACACCACGAGACGACACAACCACATATGTGCCGAGGACCGTGTGCCCGCTGGGCGAGTGAGAAGGCGCCGCAAGCCGCGAAGGCCAAGTCACACTTCGCTACGGACAAGAACGAGGATTCCCTTTGTGCTTGCATCCTCAGGAAGCGGTAAGCCTAGACAACGCGTGCCCCTGCAAAGGAGCAAACCCTGGCGGCCAGTGCCCTCACTCGGTCCCCCCCCCCCCAAAGAGGAGGAGGAAGCCGGTGAGGATCAGACAACTCCGGGAGTGAACAAATCCAGCTTCATCCATATTACGTTTTCGACCGCTGCTCCCACGATGAAGACGACAATGGGAAAGGTGGCCATGGGTGAACTATCTCCATGGCCATATAATTCATAGCTAGTACAACATGTCATTTTTTCTAATGGCATGTATGAACTCGGCTATGGTATGTATGTGTTGACCTAGATGAACTATATGTATTATTTTAACGTTGCATGACATTATATGTATTTGAGGATTTGCAAACCAGGAAGACAGTGGTGAATGCAGACATTTAGGAAATGAACGGTCACAGTCCGCAGACGCGTCCATGCATGTTAAGGCTCGCTCCGGTTGTAGATGTTCTTACTCCACTTAACCAAAGCACTAGTATACAGTAACAACTCAAATGCGAGGATAAATCATACTCCATGCAATACATAGGGCACTATGCCAGCATGCAATACATCATCATCCATCTCTGCTATGTCAGAAGGGATAGAGAAGGATTGGTAAAATCGTTGTATATTTGCTTGAGCCTCTTGGGCATACCTATATAGGAGTACATGATTAACTTGAAATACAAGACAAGCTGGAATAATTTTTAATCTATCCTATGTTTTCTAATTAATCATTATACTCAACATCCCCCGCATCACAACGGTAGTGACGCGGACTATGAGACTGGAGAAAATTCGAAGGCAAGCCGACGGACCCCCCCCCCCCCCCGCCCCTCCCACCGGCGCGCGCGCACACACACAGTCGTAATGGTCGGTGCATCGCGGAAGGTGTGGCTGGGGTGAAAACTGACGAGGTTGTTCAAGCAAGGCGGTAGCCCTTTGTGTTGTTTGTCGAGGTAGCCAAGAGCGTGGGTGGTGTAGTCGTGCAAAGAACACCATAGTCGATGTCGAGTCGGGGTAGGCGGTGTCGAGGAAGTCGTCGTGGAGCCGCGGGCGCAAGGAGGCGCCGAGTCAGTCATAGATGCAGTGGTGTGCCAGAAGAAAACGTTGTTGACGATGCGTCGCTTTGGGTTTGCCAAGCCCAGGGACACATTGTGGATAAAGACGTGCATCGGTGTTACCAGCATCGGACATGCATCCTTGAGTCCTTGAGTTTGTATGCTGAGTGTGCGTACGTAAAGAAACAATCTAAACGCTTCAGTATTCTTTACGCGGGGAGTACATCATATAGCAGAGCTAGTTGTTAAGATAATCAAAATAAGAGCGTAGTGGCACCTTTTCTCTGTGAAGCTAAACGTCAGCTAACAAGATTAACTTCAGCTTCACCCGCAAAAAAAAAAAGTCAGCTTGGACGACTTGCCATGTGCAAGCCTAAATATCTCACTGCCTAAAGTGCGTCGATCGGTTTACGCGCACTCATTGAACAGGTCAAACTTGCTGGTGCCTGCTTGGCAGCTGGATCGTGGACGTGGACAGTTAGGAGTTGTACATGCTTCATTTCGCCAGCAATAGATAGGCGCCGTGGCACTCACCCCACTCCTTTTTTCCGGCAGCCAAAGCACTAGTAGTATACAGTAAGAACATGTACGGTCGGAGTAAATGTTTATCCGCGGACACTAGCCGGTCAACTCTCATTTGGCCAGTGCTACCGCCACAATCTCAAATCCAAACTCCTATGCATCTACATACTCTCTCCGTCCCAAAATTCTTGTCCTAAATTTATCTATATACTACCTCTCTTTCAGTTTACAGGCCATGCGTGTACCCCTAGGTCGTCAATTTGACTAACCTAATACAAGTCATATATTACAAAAAATATACCAACATAAACTATGGAGTTTCTACTTTCAAAAGATATAATTTTTGTGTTATATAGTTTATATTAGGGTGATAAAATTGGCAATCTAGATATACACACAAGACTTGTAAACTGAAACGGAGGTAGTAATGTACCCAAGAAACTATCATATTTTTACTCTTACTCGTCGTCTGAGATGTCGATGATCCCCGTGCCAGATGGAACAACCACCTGGTGGTGGTCGAGCCGCACCTTCGGCTTCTCTTCCTCTTTGATGTTTGGCTTAAATAGTCGTATTTGGCCCTTTGGGCGGCGCGTTGAACCAGCGGCATGAATGTGTCCTCATCAAACCGGAGGAGGCATACGGCGGACACGTGGCATTCAACATGGGTCCCTTCTGTCGGGTCTGGTCCGGGAATGCCCGTGACTCCCTATTTTCTGCCCCAGATATGGGCTGAGTTTAGGGGTGTCGGACGTCCCAAATGTATAAGACCGGTTTGAGGGGGGCGGTTGGGTCACATTTTCGTTCGCTCAAACGTATAAGGGGATTCGAGGATCCGACTATAGATGCTCTGACAACTGAGGTGGTGCAAGGATAAATCATACTTCATGCAATACATTCATGGGCGGATCTGGGCCCAGGCAGCCCATGCAATGGCCGGGGGCGTGAGAAATTTCCCAACCTATATATCTAGAGAGAGAAAAACTGCCCTGGGGCGCAGCCCTCTTCCTACCACTCTGGCCAAGCCAATATCGAAAAAGTGAATGAGAACAAGAAAGACAGAAGGGCATGTGCTGCTAGTGCGTCGCGAACGGGAGTCTTTTTGTCGATAAAAGGAAGACGACCGGTCTTAGGCTAGTTGATGAAGAGATTTCTCTTGCTAGTTGCCACTGTTTTCAAATCCCAATTTCTCTTGCTAGTTTTTTGCGGGGAATTTCTCTGGCTAGTTGCCACTGTTTGATGCTTGATTCAAACATGATGTTTAATTCTTAATGTTGTTCCCTTTTCATATTGTTTTCCCTTAGTTTTGTTCTACAGAGAACATAAATGTGGAATCCGATTTAGTAATGCACCAATTTGTAATTCAAAATTTATATTTTTTGGAAAAACTTTCAATCTATTCATCTTCAATTATGGCAGTACAATGAACATTAAAAAAACTTGCATTTGAGTTCGCAAACCACCTAGCGATGACTACAAGCATTGAAGCAAGCCGGAGCCGCGACGCCGTCATCGCCCTTCTCGCCGAAGCCCGACAAAACTTTTTGTAATAGATAGTCAGAAGTCGCCGTGCTAAGGCCTTATAAGACAAGCGCACCTAAGACAAACCACCAACTGAATTATGCGAGACCCGCCGGAGAAACACATCCACACGTTGTCTGACGATGTTAGATGCACCACCGGGATGGAGGCTAGGCAAGGAGAATCTTATTCCATCTTCAGAAAGCCGCCGCCATCTCGCCTTCCTGAGCAGGACATAAACAAAAAAAACTCAAAGAAATGTCTAAAAACGGAGTCCTCTCGTCCGGCAATGGTCGGGATCCACCATGCCCCATGGACCTAAGGCCACGCGAGATGAGGCAGACCGGCGCCGGGCAGCACGAACCCTAGTCGCCCATGCAGTCATAGGAGAGGCTCATATCAATCACTCCTTTGATTTGGTACCATCTTTTGTATTGTTTATATGCTAGATATTGTCTTTTAATATGTCTTACTTTATTAGTTAAACCGTTATTAAACAAATACTGCCATTGAACATTATGTTTTGGTTTTTATTTGACTCTTAGTTTCTCACGGGCGCCCGCCAATCCCGGCTACCCCACTGAATACATTCAAACTGAACACGGAAGCTAGATAAGTTTTTGACAAGTTTTTGATAGCTTAGTTTGCATCACGGTGGGGGATGGTGCCAAAACTCTCTTCTGGCGTGACCGTTGGCTGCATGGAGCATCCATTCTGGATATTGCACCCCTGATACATGGCATGGTGGACTTGAGAAGAAGAAACCGTCGTACGGTGCAGCAAGCCTTGAATAACAACAGTTGGATCCAGAACTTGGAGGGAGAGCTCACTTTTACTGGACACATCCAATTCATAAACCTTTGCCAGGCTATCGCAATGTTCCCACGGGACTCTCACACCCCAGACAAATTCACATGGCCTGCGGACGCTTCAGGGCAGTACACGGCTCGATCGGTATACAACCGGCTTTGCCAAGGTCTGGAGAGGGTGCCTTACGTTGTTTGCATATGGAGGAGTGTGGCGCCGCTGAAATGCAAAATCCATGTCTGGCTTGCTATCTACCATCGGATTTGGACGTCGGACCGGTGAGCCCGACATTGGCTGCAAGATCACCCATCGCCTTGCTACATGTGTTTGCAAGAAGAAGACAATGCCGAGCATATACACATCCAATGCCCCTACGCGAGACAGGTGTGATACCAATGCTTCAATGAACTGAATTTGGTGGTGTCTTGGCCACATGGGCAGGATAATCTGTTGGAGTGGTGGTTGCTAGCTAGAAAAAAACTTCACTAGGGCTAGCAAGAGAGCTTTTGACACGTTGGTGGTGGCAATGGCATGGTCGCTATGGAAGCAAAGAAACGTGAGGGTGTTCAACCGGATAATTCAACAAAAAAAAACGGCCGATGAGCTACATAAACACATCATGGACGAGGTCAAGGAATGGAAGGAGGCCGGTCTAGGTGCTGGATGTTTAGAGAGTTTTATGAGAGAGTAGGCTTTGTTTCATAGGTGTAGGTGTAGGTTGTGTTTTTTTTCTTTTGTGTGATGTTCGCATCACTCGTAATTTTTTGTAAATATTCCTGCCTTCTATAAAAATATGGTATGTCATTGGTGTATTCTCGAAAAAAAAACTGAACATAAACTGCACAGTAGAGAGCTCAGTACCATCGTGGCAGTGTGGACTCTGCATTCGGCTGTTGCGGCTACGAGACTGCATTTAAACTGAACAAAACTGCACAGCAGCACGAGAGTGTGCCGGCTGCCCATCTGGCGTGATCATCTCCGACAAACACTGGAACCTGCACGTGCATGCACATCCAGCCCGTGAGTCACGAGATCCTGTACGTACAAGGATAGAATGTGCATGTGTGAAACGATCGGCCGATGCTTTCCTTGCAAAGCTGCAACGGCATCAGTTTACAGTTCACACCATAGACAGGTCCGCCAGGCACCCCCGCTGTTTATCTATGCTTTTTTTGGGGGATTCACTGTTTATCTTTTTCTTGTCTGATGAGAAGTCGGCAACTTTTATCGCACATAACTGTTTCTCGGCTGGTCAGCAGAAGTCAGCAAATGGCCAACCATGTCTACGGAGCGCTTGACAAGCTGAACGTAGTGTTAATGGGTGACTAATTAGCTCGGCCTAAAAGTGGGGAGACCAGACCATGTCTTAATAGAGCGTTGAAAAACCCATTGCTAGGTGTGGCTGGACCCAACCCGGAAGAATGGTGGTGCGTGAGTGTGGACCAAACATTAGGCACATCCAACCAAAGCGGTTTTCAAGATCATACGGCAAAGTTTTCATGGTTTCTTCAATGTTTGACATGGTACCGCATTTATCATTTCACTGCTTGTTTTGAAAAGCGATGGTTTCTCGCCCAAAATATATGTATGTTCAACTAATCCGGTACCGTTGGATTTTGCTATACCGGCAGGACCGTCGTCGATGCGGGTCGGTATCATTTTGTTTCTTGCAGATGAAGAGAGGTCTTGATCGCATCAAACCCAACAAGATGGTCCACCGTCGGTCCTACTTCTTGTGGCCATTCACGTGAACACACATCCCATCTCTTTTTCTATACGCATATATCTCGGCTTTAGTACTAGCAGTCTAGCATTACTTTTTTTCTTTGGCAATCCGCAGTCTATCACTAGCTAGTTTGGCATTGATTGTGTTGTTATTAGGAACGCCCCTACCATGGAGTATTTTACCAACTGGCCCTTGGCAAGTTCTAGAGATATGTTATTAGGACAAGTGGATCCCAGGTACGATCACAATGACTCCAGCACCGAGACCAACAAGTACAAATATTGAGAGGGTGTCATTGACACACGGAGTTGGTCTTGGAAGATCGACTTGATCAGGGATACTTTCACGGCTCAAGATGTCGCGGCCATCCTTAATATCCCTCTCAGGCAAGGCGGTGGTGACGATTTTCTTGCATGGGCATTTGACATATCAGGTAACTACACTATCAAGACGGCGTACCGTGCTCTCGTGACTCAGAACGAGCGTGTGGCTCTAGAAGAAGGGACGGCTACCGAAACCTCATCGGATGATAAACAATTGTGGAAATCCTTGTGGAAGTTGAATGTTATCCCAAAAGTACGAGTGTTCTGGTGGAGAGTGTTACGTGGCATTCTTCCGGATGAAACAACTCTCAACTATCGACACATTGCAGATGTCCGCCAATGTAATGTTTGTCGCTCTACGGAGGAGGAATTGAAGCATGCGCTATTACATTGTATACATGCAAAGAGCTTCTGGGAAGAGGCATGGACATGGCTCGGTCTTCGTCTTCCTCCTCTCCACTCGGTTACGTGGGCTCGAGATATCACTTGTGATCCTCAGTTCACATCCGATGATCGTGCCAAGATCACCACGATTATGTGGGCAATTTGGCACTCCAGGAATCGAATCAAACATGGTGAAGAGGGGGGAGATCCTGTAACATCTATCAAATATATTAAGGAGGCTATCTCCCTCCTCCAATTACCACGAAAGGAAACCCGAGTCCTACCGGGTTATGATTGGCGGCCCCCTGAGGAGGGTTCGGTCAAGATTACGACGGACGGCGCTCTGGAGCTGGTTGAAGGTCGGGGCGGTGCTGGAGCAGTAGCGAGATCATCATCGGCTCTCCTAGGCTCATGGTGTAAACCGTACAAGGGAGTTTCGGACCCTCTGATGATGGACTGTTTGTCATTGCGCGATGGAGTCCGCTTTGCATGTCTCTGTGGATTTCAGCATGTGATCATGGAGATCGACTGTTTGGAGCTGGTGAAGTTCTGGCAATCTCGCCACAATTCTCGTTCAATTGTGGCTCCTTTACTTTTAGAAATAGGAGAGCTATGTACCTCTTTTGCTTCTTTTGATATTTTTCATGTAAATCGAGCGGCAAACGTTTCGGCACATCTGTGTGCGAAGCGTGCTTGCACACTGAATGTGACCGAGAGCTGGCTCGAAGAAACCCCTAGCTTCTTGGTGACCAGCCTTCTGGCTGATTGCACCGAGTGTGCTTTCATGAAATAAAGCTCTCTAATTTTCCCGCAAAAAAAAATATTACGCCAAGTTAGTTGTTTTAGATTTGTCTAGATAGGGATATATAGACATCTGTATCTAGACAAATAATCCCTCCGTCCCGTAATATAAGAACGCTTTTGACACTACACTAATGTCAAAAACGTTCTTATATTTTGGGACGGAGGGAGTAAAAAACAATTAATTTGGGGCGGTGGGAGTACTACAATGCTCTTTTTTTCGAATATATTAGACATTAGCTAACTAAGCGTAGCTCAATTGGTCAGATTCCTTTGTGAGGGAGCCTACCCATCCAAATTCAAGTTTTAAATTTGGCATGAGCGCACTTTTATAAATTTCTTTTTGAATTTTAACGGTTTTATTCCTTTAGTGAGAAGTGACATGCCCATATTATTAAGGGTGAGTGTATATTTGTGTTCTTAAGCGTTTGTGTTTGTATTATGTTTAACAAACAAAAGAATCTATTGTGCATTACTCCGCTCGTTTTAAGATACATATGCGCGTGTAAGTTTAGCATTGTTGCTGGAAGTCAAGTGTGAGACCTGGTGTCAGGTTGCCAATGCATGTATGCTCAGGCGTTATTCTTACGCACATTCCGAACTTTTTGTTTCTCAATCCAGAGTTTTTGGATTGCAAGATAATTAGTTATTTCCTGGATCAAGATAGTAAGTTAGTGCGACTTTATGCAAGCCTATTAGAAGTGTGCTTTGGTCGATTTCATCAAAGTCTGCAATGGTCAGTTGCACACTCTATTTGCACACATTCGCTTGTTTTAATACGATTTTGATCTTATAATGTGTACCTTAATTGACTTGGAATACCATTTTTCACCGGGGCTATAAAAGATTGTTTTATATAAATACTAGTAAGATGCCCGTGCTACGCTACGGAACCACAAAAACGCGTAAATGCAATGCTAAGGGGCTACCGACACATTGATCAAACTGATGTCATATATTTGATAGGTACACATGGAGAACAATCGAACATACGGCTTTAAGATAAATCCCTTATTCTACACCAAACTTTTTCTTCTCGATCTTAACCTTGCAAGAAGACTTGTTGCTCTCTCTACTCTTTCCCACTATCCATTACGTCCTATATTGAGGGGCGGAGAGCATGTGGCAAAAGCAAATACAGCCACACATCTGGCAATTGCGAATTTGAGATGACACCTCTTAACTTCAAATCAGTCTTTGTCTTTGTTCCTCTTCACTTAGCATTTGCTTCACCTACACATTTTCTGCTGGAAACGTTGACACATTAAGCATGTCACTTTGGCATAACCTTGATATCAATAACGAAAGAACGACAATGTCATAATTTCATTATCCATCCCCAATCTGTGGAATGGAGGTATGACGACAAGTCATTTCATCCTTTGGCTTCAATCCAATGGGCTCAACATGCTAGAGCATCTATCTTCTTTTAGTTGTTTCTCAAAACATCTGCAACAACAATATTAGCTCTTGAGTTCTTTCTTCATCTAACTTCTCACCTAAAAGAAAGATATCAGATAATCAGTATTGCATGCATAACGGTCTGTAGTATATTTAGTCAAAGGATAAAAACAATGAGCATGTAGTATTTAGGCAAAGGATTTTTTTTGACAAAAGTGTTAAACTGCAATATTTGTTTCACAAGTGGCCACAAGGACACATATTCCTTAAATTAGAAGGCAACTACTCACTACCACAATGTGCTAAACATACTAAATTACAAATTTTCTTCTAGTGGTTGTTGTCTCACAACACTTAAATATTATTCAACATAAACAAATTGATACCATTTTTCGAGGGGAAACTAAAACTGCCAAGAGATCATAATGCAGTAAAATCCGAGTTTTGAGATAACACATCATCAAGGAGATGGAAGGCACATGTTGAAGTCATGAAAAATCTACCTACAAGTAACACTGCGCTTATTTATCAAATATCAGAAGGATATTCCTAACGCTACAGTTTTCATCAATTAGCACTTCCAATTTGATCTCACACAACTACACTGGCATGTATATGTAATTATGGATGTATATGTTTTTTGTAAAAGTGATTATTTCAGATTATGATCACCATAGCATCGTCCACGGGCGTCTCCTGATCCCCTCCTTGTGGCAGCAGCGACGGGCACCTCCGATCTGGCCTTCGTTCCAACGGTTGTCGCCATGCCCCAGCTGCAGCCAATGAGCGCGGCGGTGCCAAGCATCGAGCTGATCCCGGAGTAGCTGCGGGCTGTGCACCGACGCTGTCTCCATCACCGTGCCACACTATTTTGGATATAACCGAGAAGGCACAACGTGTAAGTCAAATAAGTTGAAGTAAGTTGGTTGCAGTACAGAAGGGCGCACAAGATGCAGAGGCAAACAAGTTAGCATCTACCTTGAGGCTTGAGGGAGTAGATGAAGCAGAGGCGAACAAGTAACCATGTAATTGACATTAGAGAAGAATAGTACAGCTGCAGCAAAAAAAAAGCTATTGTTTCTGCCCAGACCGAAGCTAATGCTCATCGGTGTTAACTTATATCGTGTCATAACTTTATATCATTGGTTAGCTTTATCATTTCTAGAACTTGTGATCCTGACATATTTTTGTCATAACTTCATATTCTGGATTTTAAGTTTCATACGTCTGATATTCTAGATGGTCGAGTGCATCAATATTTTCACAAAGAAGATTCAGTCTTCTATTTTCATATGTGAAGGTTGTCAGCATAATTCCTTAGTCCAGTAATGAAAGTCTTCGTCTACATGTATTTACTTCGTAGCTCTGCAATGTTGCTGATAGCTCAAGCAAACAAGCACCATGGGTGTTAAGTATATCATTAGTTGACCATGGCTATCTGATTCTATGTGCGTGTTGCTACAATTAGCAACTTTGGTTTAGACTGTCTTCTCTTTGAGAGCCTGGACCAGGAGGAATTTATGGCTTATTACACGTGTTCTAGGTTCAGCTACTTCGGTTTGGACTGTAATGTGTGGGAGCGAGCCCACTTTGAGTTCAGGAGGAAGCTTGGGGTTGTTAGATGGCGCTTCCACAATAGCAACATTTCTTATGATGAGCCTAATTTGAGACCTGAATTATACTCTGTTCGTCATGCAAATTCACAGTGATGATAGATATGAAAGGGACATTCAAATTAAGTTGTACAACATCAATGGCTATATATGTTCTATGAGCATCCTAACGACTCAATCAAATAAACTAAGTTGTACAAATGTACGACATCAACGTTGACCATATTGCAGTTTTTTTATGCACGCTATAATGTATTCATGGAGCATTTTATCCATGCCATAATATCTGCGCGCTGCGGAGCGTGCAATTCCATCTAGTAAAATCTAAAACCGTAGCTAACAAGGTACTTTGCACATCCATAAACAATTCGTTCTTAAACATTTCACAAATCACATGTTTAGGAGAGACCATAATTTCAACCATGAATGGCTCTGAGACACATCTGTACTCCATTCTTTGATCTGGTAGGAGAAACAAAGAACTTACGGACGGATGCAGTTACGTGAACAAGAAGTGGCTTGAGGTAGTTTGACACCGGCGCTGCCAGGAACGAGTAGCTCGCCCCCAGTAAAAATCCTCCCGCGTCTGCAATGCCTGTGCCGACTCATGGCGTTCCTGCTACTGGTGACCTCCATGGGCAGCACGGAAGAAAGACTGAAAGAGACTCGTGTTGGACGAAAGCAAATCAACTCAACAGCCACAAAGAGAAAACAAAATACTTACTACATCGAACATGCCTGCTGACCTGCAACATCGCAGCCGCCGCAACTATCCTCTCCATCTCACATGACTTGCACGCCCAGATCCGGAAGGAGAGAAGCTGGAAGAACTACGGCTACATGCCGTCGCGGGGGGGGGGGGGGGGCACCCAAGTCAACTCTGACTGTCGCTGGGAAAGAGATGGTACGAGCTGACGGCGAGTAATTTGGGAGATGCGCGAAGACTCTGTTTCCTTCACGAGAGAAGCTCTGTTGTGTATCGGATGTCCCTGCTCCAGAATTCTTTCTAAATGCAGGGTGTTTTTGTAAAAGTGCAAGTGGTACGGGGCAACTTCTCTTCATCTCAGCCATTGGTTACGTATCGAACGGTGCAGATGATGTGAAGGCAGGCACACCATCACCACCAACTCGCTTTTTTATAGGAGTAGAGATATTAGAAATATGTTTATGCATTGAATGAGTGCCAAACACCAAGACCGCTCTAGAAGTTTCTTTTCTTGATGTGTAGTGTCTTCACCCACCCAGTGTCCAAATGAAAAAAGAGAACATCTCCATGGTACTCCACTCTAAATGATATTGCAATATTAGATTTTTTTTGCGAGGTAATATTAGATTTTCATAATAGTACACTATCTAAGAACATCACTTTCTTAGCCTATTTAGAAACAACACTTCTATTAGTGAACACTGCAATGAGTAACCACACGTCCACACCAAAGTGGTTTTGCACATTGAATTCACACTGCCAAACTTCAGGACCTTTGTAGAACTTTCTTCTTCCTTGCCATGCAAATGTCTTTGTCCATGCAAGGGCCAAACTGAAAATAATAATATCTCCACTAGCAGTTTAATTTTCCTTATATAAAGACACACATGTTGGTCACTGCAAAACAACCAATCAACTGACCAACTACCACGAGCCAAGAGCCAACCCACACCACTCTCTGTCTGTACTCAGCGCGAGCTCACGGGCCCATGCCTCGCTCCGGCGCTCTCCCCCTCCTCGCCGCGCTGGTCCTCGCCTTGGCGGCCGCGGCGGCGGCGTCGGCCTCGAACGCCAAGGCCGCTCCGGCCGCCACCGACTTCATCCGCAAGTCGTGCCGCGAGACGCAGTACCCGTCGGTGTGCATGCAGAGCCTGTCGTCGTACGGCAAGCCGCCGCCGCGCAGCCCGCAGGAGCTGGCGCGCGCGGCGCTGTCCGTGAGCGCGGACCGCGCGCGGTCGGCGTCGGCGTACGTCGGGCGGATCTGCGGGCCGGGCCTCCGCAGCGGCAGCGGCGCGAAGGCAAAGAGCAGCCCCGCGCGCGACTGCCTGGAGAACATGGCGGACAGCGTGGGCCACCTGCGCGACGCGGCCAAGGAGCTGGACGGGAGCCTGGGCCGGGCCGGGTCGCCGGCGTTCAGGTGGCACCTGAGCAACGTGCAGACCTGGTGCAGCGCGGCGCTCACCGACGAGAACACCTGCCTCGACGGGCTCTCCCGCGGCGTGGACGCCGGCACGCGCGCCGCCATCCGGAGCAAGGTCGTGGAGGTCGCCCAGGTCACCAGCAACGCCCTGGCGCTCGTCAACAAGGTCGGGTCCGGGCACTAGCCTGGCCCGTCCCAGGCCCATCCTCACTCGGTTCGCCTTGCTGCGTACTAGTGCGCGCGTACGCATAACAGCTCGAATCCTGGTGCTCCATAAGACTATAATCTTGGGTCATGTACTCGTGTTCTGGTAATCTGGTTGTTACTTACTGCTGTATTCCAGTTTCAATGTGTTCTTGCTGTGCCTGTAAAATGTAGCTAAGACAATCAATTAAGAGTGTAATTAATGATAAGGTGGCGAAATTAAGCCAAAGTGTGTGTTCTCTTGCTAGCTATAGCTTTTGATTAACTGCGTGCGCTACGTTTGATAGAAATGCTAGTAAATAAAATTTTGTACTATAGCACTTGTTTCTTCGGATAACGACGCATTTGCATCTCGCTGACGCTGGATTCAGAGTCTTGGTTGCGGTTGCATGAATCAATATCTTGCCAGGATTGGGTAGACAGCTAGACACCCACGCACTGCCTGCCTGTGCCTTGCTGAGTGAATGGGATATCGATGTGCGCTGCCCCTACAGAGGCGCTGCGCTGGCCCTACGTGAACGTGCAGCGCCCATCGGTCGATCTCGTATCATCATAATTGCCCTGTGATATGATAAGGTACATCGAGTTTGAATCTTAATAGTCTTGTACACTCTTCAACGTACACCTGTGTCGTCGTCCTATGAGGGTGTTTATAATAAGATTGATTAACATACGTACGTGCTCCTGACCTCGTGTTCCCACGCCACGGAGTGTTTGGGCACAGCATTTCCTGGCTGTTCCCACGAATTTATTGTCGGCTTAAGCTGTGCAACATGGCAGTCTCTGACGGCCATGTGGTCATGGCCCCACAATGACAGTGTCAGCATAACGCTAGAAGCAGTGGCCAACTATGCCGATTCAGCCTGGCCCGGCGAGTCTGGTTCTACTGAGTCGGTTTGAGGGGATGCAGGTCAAAAAAAAATCAGATGCACATAGTTTGGTTGCCTGCATGCCTCTAGTTGCATTAGACAACCATTTTTGACTCAATGTTTGATTGCCTGCATTGCATTAAGTGCACATATGACATGGTGTTTGGTTGCAACTTGCATAAGGTGTTGTCACCACTTCTAACTAGTGGTGACCTTACCACACACAATCTGAACATAGTGACAGCTAGTTAAACAAATGACAGTCCATCCTAGGTACAATCAAATGACAGTTCAAATCATTAAGAGCCATTGGCTAAATAGGGGATAGTTCATCGGTGTTGCTGCTTCATCTTCCTCTTCTACTTCTGCTGCTGCTTCTTCCTCTTCTTCTGTGCTTCTGTTGTTGCTACTTCTTCTTCCTCTTCTTCAAATCCTGCATTGACCTCTGTTAATCCACATTGCCTCTGCCCACTCCAACCTTTTGTTTTTCCAAGCGTCATTGTCAAATGCCTCCACACCATGGCCAGAGCTAACAACATCGTCAGGCTTGACCTCTTCCTCCTCAAGCACGTGTTCATCAAAGCCCCACTGAAGGATCCAGTTATGCAGAATACAACAAGCAAGAATTAGCTTAACTTGAGTGGAGTATGGGTGGAATGACTTCTGATCCAGGATCTTAACCCTATTTTTCAGAGCTCCAAATGCCCTCTCAACAGTTACTCTAAGGCTGGAGTGTCTGAGATTAAACAGCTCTTGTGCAGTCCTAGGAAAGTCCCTACCAGAGAACTCATTGCGATGGTACCTTGTTTTCCTGAAGGGTGGAAGAATACCAGGCCGACATGCATAGCCAGCATCTCCAAGGTAGAACTTGTCGTCGGGGATGTTGATCCCATCAGGTCGACTCATGCTATCAGTGAGAATGTTTGCATCATGCGCTGACCCCTCCCAGCCAGCCAGCACATATGTGAACTTCATATCAAAGTCAACAGCAGCAAGCACATTCTGGCTTGTCTAGTGCTTCCTCACCCTGTATGCTGCAGACTGTGACCTAGGAACCCTGGCAGTGACATGAATACCATCTATTGCCCTAATGTAGTCCTGAAAATGGCATCACTAGCCTGTGTTAGTGCTGAACTTGAACAATACAAGCATATCAAGCCATGAAAAGTGTATATTGTCAATGCTCACCTTGATGTATGGATACCATCTTGGGCTTCCGCGAATCTTGGGTGGAGTCTGGCCAGATGGTCTCCTCATCATCTCTCCTCTAAGCTCCCCAACAGTAAAAAGCACCTGCTTGAAGTACCTAGAGATGGTCTCCATTGATCTCCTGAACGTGTTGTGAATGACCCTGAACCTCTGGTTATGGCCAACAACATGGAGGAACATGGCCACTTGCTCTTCGACACTGGTGTTGATGCTATCTTGTAACAGGCCCCTGCTCCTGAATGTCTCGACAAGCCTGGCAAATGGTGCTCTTTTCATTCTAAGCATCCACAGAGCCTCGACGTCATTGCAGTTGTAGATGTAGTTCAGATTTTGGATCCTCTCCTGTTCCCAGGGAAACAATGGACCATAACGGATCAATGGTCTCCCAGCACGACGAACAACTCTCTGGTGCATGAACATGACCCATGCCTGAATCACACTAATTAGTGCTGCTGCCTGGATTATCAGCCTCATCCGTGCATCCATAACCTAGTCGACATCGATGGTTCGTTCAGTGAGAAATTGATCCTACACCTAGCTTAAAGGCCTAACCACTAAGCTAACAAAGGGGGGAGGGGGTGCTGCTTACCGGTATCGGAGACGAGGACGGCGTAGGGGGAGCCATGGCACAGACTAGGTCGACCAGACGGTGGCCAACAGCAAGGGGAGCACCAGATCCGCCGCAAACGCTGCCGTCGTTGCCTATAGCGTAGATCTGAAATCGCAGCCGCCACCGGTGGTGAGGCAGTAGCGAAGAAAGGGGGGTAGTGGCTATGGGTGAGCGAGTGAAAGGGGGGTGAGGCTAATTTGGCGCCGGGACGGCGCACCAGATTTCCATCTCCCGCCATCCCCCCTCACCCGCGCCTCGCTCCCACCTGTGCGACCTCGCGCCACACTCAGCCTGGCTCGCGAGAAACTGCCGATCCCAGGGTTTCCAGCGAGCCAGGCTCTGGGCTGCTTTGAGAAGCGTGTGATGCAGGCCCAACAGGAAAACCAGGCAACCAAACAGGCCTCTCCCTTCCCGCGCGGGCCTGGTTGGGCTCGGTGCGGGCAACCAAACACGCCCTTAGAGGTAGCTACATAGTTGCCCTACACATTGCGATAGAGACATAAACCAATACTAGAAGCATATGCGCGCTTTGCTGCGCCGCTCTTCACAATAACGTCTTCCTTGCACAAAACCTATTCACTTATTCTCAAATAACATTCCAACAATATTAAAGAGAACTCTAAGATCGATCTAAATCTTGTTTATTTCTAGGTGTGGAAGATATCATGGACTCTTTCCAATAACAAGCAAGAGATTGGTCGACTCCTATGACTGAATCCTCAGTTATCTCTATGCATCCACCAACGTCCAGTCTTTAAGCTCGCTGAAATTTCTTTGCCTCGTTGAGGTTCCTCCCATAGGTGTGGTAGGTTGTTCATGCCCATCTTCGAGATCCTCGACTGTTGTTGACGTATGGATCACTCCAATTCAAAACACTCAATCCAACACCGCCTTGCAAAAGTCGAAAAAATTGTATTTCTACCAAAATAATCTGCATTGGATAGTAACAACTAAAACAATCAGTGGTAGTAGTAATAACAGAAGTTTGCATGAGTTGTTAAGCAAGTAACATCTCTCATGTATATCATTGAAAAATAAATTTGCACATACATCTTAGTGTGAATCATCAAATCTCAACTTTGATCAGTGCTCACATGTGATCATATCTATATCTTCCCTGCGTATCTCCGCACACAATGCATATGCGACAAAATAAGGAAGGTGAACTCTAGGCGATAGAAAAGAATTTACTTACTCAAACTCCAATCAAACCATGGTAGAGCTACATGTCTCTGGAAGAGCAAATAACGATATATACATCAAAGAAGGCTCTATCTCCCTGAGTAATCTGAGAAAATGGTTAATCTTAGTTTTCCAATTGGACATGTATACAGATTTGTTCAGATAAACTGAAAAAATATTTATTCAGAATCTTGTATTTTTTTAATCTGACATTTTAATTTGCAGACATGTCGTCACAGAGAATATTTGGAAAAACAGGGAACTAAATAGATGTTAGGTATAAGGTCAATTTGTGTATAAGCAGTTTGCAGCAAACCACCACTTTATTGATGGTTTGGGTTCAAATTATGAACAGTTATGGACAACAATTAATCAAACTAAAAGAGCAATTTTTCAAAAAACTATTGAGTGCAGAATTGGATGAAAACCTCGAAAGATTTAGGTACCTTTAGTCCACCTTATGGTTTTGGAAGTATATTTGTAAATATATTACATAGTCATTTCCTCCATATATATCTCTTGATACTAGAAAATCTGAAGGGCACCAGGAATGGTCTGCATGATACAGAAAAATACAATGAAGCAAAGTGTACCATCCAGTAGAAGAAAGTGTCATATTTAATCCTCTGAACTCATATTTGCTGAATTTACTAATTATTGCAAGCCTCTTTGACTTAGCATAAACTGCTCATTTGTTTTGTTAAGATTCATCATAAATGAAACTAACTATTTTTGTAGAAACACATTGTATTCAGAGTGATTTTAAGCTTAAACTAAGAGCACTGGCAGTTAGTAATCTCCTCAAACTATAAAATGAGTTTGAGACTTTCAGTCATCAATAGCAATTTTTCTGAAACATGCAAATATTACGGTTAGATGCTATGCTATTTACATCATGCATCCATCTATTGAGAAATTCAACTCAAACAAAACACATGCTCTCCTCAGATTATGTCTGAGAATTTCAACCTTGAGAATGCGAATTAAACATTCTAAAAGTCCGCTAAATATGACAAAAATGTTGACCTCCCGAACTGTTAGGAGTACAACCCAATATATCAATTTAGTTTACCAACTGTATAGATAACAACGTCCACGGTCATGACTCTGTGTGGACTAACATATATCGCGACATGAAAAGTGACTGCATATATCACCCCAATCTCAGTATGCAGCAATGAAGTAAAGCTAGTTGCAAACATATACCGGCGTCATGGGCTGAGCAATCAACTTTAGCAGTATGAGGTTACTACTGTTCTGTCCAACCACGTTGTAATCATGCAAAAATATACTCTGCTTCAAAGCAGAAACAATGAGCTTTTCCCTTCATAGATCATAGTGTATACTTTTCAGCCCCATCAGAGAAATAAACTGAACAAAAGAAGAAGAGAACGCTCACTGACTTCTTCCTCTGTTCGTTCTCTGTCCTACATGCAAACACAGACATTAAACTCTCCAAATCTGTGCCAAGCAAAGACATATCTTAGAGTTGTTCAATGAAAATGGATTCCATATGCGCAAGTGACCAGGTATCCTGTTTTCCCCATCGATTAATATCTAAAATACCCTAAATTTTGAATCCTAGGTATCACTTCTCACCAATAATGAGGGGGAAAGATCTAAAAAGCTTTCTTCAACCCTGCAGCAGCTCAAGCCGACCGAAAATGACTGTGACGGTGATGGTCCCGATGACGATGTGGTCGCACTTGGGGAACACCAGTCATAGAGGTCAGGGGGATACGTTCCTTCCCACGTACATCTCGACGAGGTCGTCATAGTACTCCATGGGCTTGTCGGGGAGTCGGATGCGCTCCTGGAAGGGGTGGCCGCCAAGTAAGCATTCCTGGAAGGTTGGAGGGGATGGCAGGAGATGGCATCGCTACTGGGAGACGGCATCTAGGACATGTGGGCATCGACGGCCGGCCGGGCAGCGGGGAGAGGGAGGAAGGGGCTGATGTGAGACAGGAGATCAGTTGGAAGCGGCGGCGGCCGGGCAGGGAAATTGGAATCATGGTCTGGGAGAAAGAAATTGAGTCAACCCATGACCCAACACAAGCATGATGACAACGACGACTCCTCTAACCAATGTGCGACACGTTATTTAGAATTGGTTAGATAGGACACGCGTAAGAAATGGTTGGTCCAAGGCTGGTCCAAGGCGTAAGTATGTCCCTCTCACTGAATGACATGTTGGTCCCATGCGCTGCCTACATCCCCGATTTAACCAGGGAGCTCCATTTCTTGGGAGCTTAGTCACTCTAGTGATTCCAATATGGTTCCTGTTGTGTTGGTCCCGACCCCCGTGCCGTCCTCCGTGGGTGACTCGGGGGAGCCAACCCTAGCGTCGCCAGCCCCCCATTAGCCCCCTTCCCACCTCGCCGCCGCAGTCGCCCGCGGCAGCGGGGCGTCCCCTCCACCTCCTCTCCCTCCCGCCTCTCCCCAACCCGCTCATGTTGTGGATCGTCGGCGCAAAGCCCCAGATCTGCCCACATCACGATGTACCTTCCTGGCCTCTCCCGGAGCGGATGGTCGATGTAGGATGGGCATGGGCCTCCGTCGTCATGCCCAGCCGTCTGTGGGGCACTGGCTCTGGGGAAACAACATTGCCTGCTCTAGATTTGAGCCGTGGGGGCCTGCCCACAGGGCTCGGGTTGGCTTGGTCACATTCGCCATTCTCGGCCGTTGTTGACCATAGGCCAGGGCTGGAGGCTCCTACCTATCCCAGCTCGCCATCGTCATGCCTTCGCCAAACAAGGCCTTTTCTCTGATGGTTGCCCTCGTGGCTCCCAAATTTTGGCAACGATGTTGGTAGGCCGCCGTCAACATTGGTTGGGATCTACCTACAGGTGTGTGTTTTGCGACTGGGTGTACCGGAGTAGCACTATCATGGCAGTTTTGTCGGCTGGCTGCGTGCTTGTGGCTCGTCTTCTCGAAGGAGACGCGTGAGGTCAGTCATATGGTTCCCGGAGTGGTAGCCTAGGACGGCTGGAGTGGCGGCATCCTTGCGGCGGGTGCCGTTTTGCAATGCTGGTGTGGCGTCGTGGCCGTGTTGGCAGCGCTATTTGGTTTGGGTGTAGTCTCCACACCGCCCCAGACAGATCTATGCATTGCTCGCTTCACCATCTAGCTACCTAAACTCTCCGATGTGCTTTGGCCGCCGGTGAGGTGTTGGCATATGACCTTATGTGGTTGGGGCCTGTATCTCGGGTGAAAACTCTGCACGACGATGTCATTGCCAGTGACGATGGCGCTCTCAAGCATCGTTCCCTCCTTGGTGTCCTCATTGGTGACCTTATGTGGTTGTCCTCCTCTACGATGTGCTCTGGGTGAAAGCCATTGTTCCGACATGCCGGACTGGGCGGTGGTGACACTGTCATGTCATTCTGTGACGCCCCCGATTCAATCGTACACTAATCATACACGCAAATGTGTATGATCAAGATCAGGGACTCACGGGAAGATATCACAACACAACTCTAGACACAAATCAAAATAATACAAGCTTTATATTACAAGCCAGGGGCCTCGAGGGCTCGAATACATAGCTCGATACACAAGAGTCAGCGGAAGCAACAATATCTGAGTACAGACATAAGTTAAACAAGGATGCCTTAAGAAGACTAGCACAAAAGCAACACGATCGAAGAGGCAAGGCCTCCTGCCTGGGACCTCCTAAACTAACTCCTGGTCGTCGGCGATCTTCACGTAGTAGCATCCATAGGCGGTGGCATCTAGCTCCAAGGATCCACCATCTAGTTGCATCAACCAGAAAGAAGGAAGAGGGGGAGAAGGGGTAGCAAAGTAACTGTGAGTACTCATCCAAAGTACTCGCAAGCATCAGATCTATACTAAGTATGCATTTGTATCAAATGGAAGGGTTGTATCTGTGGACTGAACTGCAGAATGCCAGAATAGAGGGGGAACGCAGCTCCGAGCATCTTGCAGCATGTAGAAGAGTAAAGAATAGCAGTTTATAAGTAACAAGCATGTTGTAACATTAATGCCCAGAGATCCTTCCTCGACTCCCTGCGAGAAAGCAATCCCGGAGCCACATATCTCAAGTATCCATTTGTAGTTGTATAAGATCAGGATATAAGTCTAAACGTCCGTTACCGTGGACACGACTATTAATAGATAATCTTCCCTGCAGGGGTGCACCATGTTGCCAACACGCTCGATCACGTTGGCCGGACACACCTTTCTGGGGTCAATGCCCGGCCTCGGAAGATCAACACGTCGCAGCCCTACCTAGGCTCAGCAGAGAGGTCCCCGTCGGTCTACATCCTAAGCACTCCGGGGTCTGGGCCCATCGCCCATTGCACTCCGGGTCGTTGCGAGCAGGGCGGACCAGGCTCCACCACTACAGGATGGTGCCGGCCCAGCCGTGCCGCACTGCTGAACTGGACATCTGACAAAGCTTCGGCTGATAATGCGACGTCGAGGCCCATAACTATTCTCACATGGTGGTTGGTGCGTAAAGGCCAGAGGCAAACTCAGAACAAATACCCAAACCATAGTGTATTATTAGCTTACGGAGACAAGCAGAGACTCACGATCGAAAGTGACCCCGTCGCCCCGTCTCGTGGACTTACGATAAGGGCCTAGAATGCCCGGCCGTGCCACGTAACCATCTTGCGGGTGCTCTCCGGGCCTGCCCGACTTTCACCAAGGTCCCAAGTAAAGTCAAGGTAACCGTGTGTCCAAACATCAAGAGGAAAACCCGAGGAATCACCCCCGGTGGATTCCACTCAATGTAATCATCAAGGTGAACGTAAGAGGGACCACCCTCGAGGTTCACACTTGAGGTGTTGAACGACAGAGCCGTATCGGGAATGGTGAAAGAGGAAATCACCCTCGATGACCACGACCGAATAGCTACACTACAGAATTATCATCAGGAGTGCGTTATGAGGGATCACCCTCGGCACTCGATAGTAGCTCTGCAGAGTCGAGCAACTAAAGGGGCGTGATGTGATGTGAGGTGTCGGGCTCTGGTCGTCGATCACGCTGATCGAGTCGTCGATGATGAAGTAGGGGCCACAAGGACAAGTGGGGGGTCACGGATGGATCACTAGTCAACCTATACTAAGCAGTTTAGGATAAGCAGGTAGGTAACAATAACATGTACAAAAGCAGGCTATGCATCAGAATAGGAGCAAACAATAACAGTAGCAAAATCTAATGCAAGCATGAGAGTATAGAATGGGCGATATCGGGATGACCAAAGGGGGGGCTTGCCTGGTTGCTCAGACAAGAAGGAGGGTCGTCGTCGACGTAGTCGACCTCAGCGGCATCAACAGTGGTCTCGGGGTCTACCGGAGAGAAAAGGGGGAAGAAATAGTAAATACACGCAAACATATGCACAACATGATCAACACGAAGAGCTAGACGTGTTCTAACGCGGTGCTACATGTTACCGACGAAGGGGGATAACATCCGAGAAAGTTTTTCCGGTTCCGGACGTCTGTCAGACAGATGAAATGGAGGGGGGAAGTTGCATGTTTGCTATTCTAGGAATGTGTGGCGGGCGAACAGATTCGTCTCGCCGTTCTGAGCAACTTTCATGTAGAACACTTTTTCATCCGAATTACGGATTATTTTCTATGATTTTTCAAAGATTTAAACAAATCCTGAAATCATTATTAATTCAAAATTGGAATTATGATGTCAGCCTAACGTCATCATGATGTCAGCAGCCAGGAAAGCGTTGACTGGTCAAACTGACATGCGGGTCCTGCTTTCATAGCCATAGCTTAATTAGCCGGTATTAATTAACTAAACCAGTTACTAGGTAAATTAAACAGAATTATTTAAGTTAAGTTATTAATTAAATTAATTAATTAATTAATATTATTATTATTGATGTTATATATATTTTTAAACCTTTTTTTAACAGGGGCGTGGGCCCCTAATGTGAGTGGCCTAGGGGGCCTTAGCGGGGCGGGCGAAACGGGTGCGGACGTGTGCGCCCGTGTGCGCCCGAGGCCACCAGGGGGCGGCGACACCGGCCGCGGCGTGGCCAGCGCGCGGGCTGCGCGTGGCGAGCACGGGACGAGGACGACAGCACGCGACAAGCGTGGTAGGAGGTAGCCGCGGGGCCTGCACGCTCGGGACAGGCGGCAAGCGCGGTGACGGCGGCGCAAGCGAGGGCGCGGTCACCGCGAGCTCCTCGGGAGCTCGGACATGACGACGGGGCGACCTATGACAATGGGAGGGAAGGGAGAGGGGGAAAACGGAAGAGGGGGCCTCACCGGGCCCTGTAGTTGTGCATTAGTGGGCGCGAGGAGGAGTCGGGGAGGCGCTGGAGCTCAGGGCGGTGCAGTAGACGATGGGGCAGCGACGGGTTGGCGATGACGATGGGCGACGGCGGGCGTCGCGTGAAGGAAAGGAGGGCGAGGAGGACGACGGTAGGGCAGCCAAAAGGAGTTCTGTAAAAATGTGGGACTTGGCCAAATAAATACATTACAATATTTGGCACCTGCCACAAAAGTTAGTGAAGAGTTTGAATTGGTTTGGATTTTTCACAAATGGAAAAGCACTTTAAAATGCTTATTTGGAACTGCTTTAATTCCCGGTGAAATTAGCTATATCAAATGATGTTGAATCACTCATGACATTTAGTTAGTGAAAATATGCAACCCAGCGAACATTTTTGTTTTACTGTTTGGAGAATTAATTTATTTGACTTTATTTTAAAAATGAATTTGAATTGGTTTTGAATCAAAGTGAGATTAGCAACAGTAATAGTGATGATGTGGCATCATTAGTAGGGGATTACTGTAGCTTGATTATCCGGGCGTTACACATTCCCTTCTTGGAGGCACCGTCTCATGAGCAAGGTCCTTTGCAGTGGTCGGTGGTGTGGTACTAGATGGCAATTTCCTCTTCGCTTTGATGGTTCTGCAGCGTCTCTGATGGTGATCTCAAGTGGTGTTAGTTCGTCGAGCGGTTGTGTTCGGAAGCCTCCAATGTGGTCTCTGTCTTAGTGTCCATCCAGAAGCTAGGTGAGCATTCTTATTGTCTGACGGTACGACGCCCTTCGAGCCAGTCCGAGGGGGGCAGGGGGGCTCCTTTCAGCGATGTAGCTGGATGGCGCTATTGCTTGGTGCCTATGTGATGTCAACAACATAGCTTCCCTTGATGAATAGTCCCCTTCTCGAGTTAGCCTCGTTCTTGCTCCAGTTGGCTTGATGACGGATCAGGGCCTCGATGACTTCAAGCGGTGCTTCATTGTTCCCTCCTAATGTTTGCTTGTATTCTTTTGGGGTTTAGTTGTTGGTCCTCGACACCTTATATCTAGCCGCTTTTGTTTTGTTTTGTTTGTTTTAGTTTAGTTGTTGTTGTGTGTGGTGTCGTGTTGTACCGGTTGTTGTATGGGCTTCATTAATGGAAAGTCGGGCGATGACCTCCTTTAAAAAAATTATTCCAATAATAATTAACGTTATACCCACCTATCTCTTGACGTTTAGGGCAAACTCTCTCTTCCAAGCTTCACCAGCGAGCCTGTGGATTCGCCTGTCGTCTCTGTCTGCCGCTCCGGTGGCTGATGGCAGGGAGGAGAATCCCGGTGCTTCCGCTCGATTAGTAATTTAGGTTAGAGTTTTTGTTGTCCTCGCAGGTGGAACGCTCCTGAGGACGACGACGCTTCTTCTTCGAATTTGTCTTCTGGGCTCCGTTCCTCCTCGAGTTCGTCCACTTGGACGTACTTCATGGAGCTCCGACGTGGATTCCCGCCATCTTCTTGGGGCGGTGATGTTAAGGTTCCTCATTGTGTGGCGAGATTTGGTGTCAGGTGCTTTAGATATATTCAATGGTTTAACTGTAACGGCTACGCCTCCAGGGTGCTGATCCTAGGGGCACGTGCACGAAGACTTCTAGGTTATCATCAAAAAGGTCAAGCCGACTCCGATAGAGTTGCAGTCACAGCGGCACGTACTGGTGGCAGTAGTGGTTGTTCTATGGTCTCGAAATCTCGATATAATTTTTCTAATGTTTGAGATACTTTGTACTTGTGAGGAACTTTGATAATAGATCTTTGTTCAAAAAAGAATCCAATAATTAAAATGTGAATGTGCGTGGATTGTTTATACGCTGACATGTTAAAATTATAGCGAGTTTTTATACGCGATCACTATGATTAACCTATATTTTATTGTTAAGATGAGCTTGCACATCATAACGGACTCCTCATGTCAGCGTAACCAATTAGGGCTCCTGTAAACCCTAGGAGAAAGACTGTCTCTAGATAAACCTATGATATTCTTAGTTTTCTAGCAGTACACACACATTTTTGGACGAGTCCTATTTATCCAGTCTTGCAAGTGTTTAGAAAATACCCCCAATTTCAGTTAAGGTAGATGGTGAATTTGCTCTACAATGTAGATTTCATCCTCCTGGTTATTCCTCTTTTTGTGAATATGCATTGTTGCGTATCATTTAATTGATAGGTGGAGAGAACATACAGGGTGCCGCTCGAGGGGGCGTACACGCATCGGCGTCCCCAAGAGCGTGACATGAGCATGTTTGAGTTTGCTCAGCCTTGGTACAATGATTCTAGACTATAGGGATCACAAAAGCAAGTCCACTGGCTCCGTCCCTTGCCCATAGTTGGGTCTCATCCTTGATAGCGCGGACAAGTTCGTCGGTGGATGGCCGAAGATTGTCGAAGAGGGTGGCATTGTGATGTTTCCAAATAGACCATGTAGTAAGGGCGATGAGGGAGTTGAGGCCCTTTCACAAGCTCGTTGGTGATGCATCTAAGGTGGTTGATCAACAAGTGAAGAAGGTCGCATCCTCGTTGGGCGGGAGCACTGGGAGACGACACCAAGACAGAATTTCATGCCAGGTGATCTTTAAGAAGGTGCACTAGGCGTGTAAATGATCGATGGTCTCGTCCTCCTAGCAAGAGAGCTTGCATATGGGGTCGTGTGGCAGGCCATGACACGCTCTTCGCTCCATGGTCCAACATCGGTCAAGGGAGGCCAGCCAGGGAAAGAATTTGACGTTCATCGGTGCCTAGCACTTCCAGATGAACCGCTAGTTTGGCGCAGAGGTAGATCCCAGGAATAATGCACTACAAAAAAAATACACTTTCGTGATGATACGTGTTTGTCATAGTAGGTCAGGTTTTCTGTCATGCATGTACATCCATGACGATTTTATGACAGAATCAAGATAGTCATACCTGAGCTGTCGTAGAAGTGTTCCATGACATTACCAAAATTATCATCACGGAAGTATCCACTTCCATGACGATAAATCGCGCATCATAGAAGTGCTTTTTTCAAGGGTGACCGACACATGGCATCCACCGTAACGGCTCGCCGTTAAGTTATCGGGTTCGGTTTTGGATCCGATAACCCATTAACAGCTCGAACCAATGGTGATTTTCCACGTGTAAAATTCTCATTGGCCGAAGGAAACACGTGTTTGCTCCTCGGTTGGCCGGATGTCGCCCGTCCATTGGAGGAGACATGCCTATGATACGTCAACACATGACAGGGCCTAACAGAGGCCCATATAGGTTAAAAAGGCTAAGCTAGTCAAAGGCCCGTAGTACTTACTCAGGTATTAGTGGAACAGCCCAATAACGGCCTGTTTAATAAAGGCCCATTTACGGCCCGAAGCCATATCTGACCCGTTAATTGTTCGCCGAATATTTGGGCCCAATTACAACCCAATGACTTTCGGCCTGTTAGAGGCCCGATGTAGACATGGGCCCATTTCAGCCCGGTGTGTCTTTCGGCCTGGGAATGGCCCGTGCCGCCCATGGGCCATATATGGTCCGACACGACATCCGGCCCACTAACGACCCGTGATAAAGGTGGCAACAGTTCATCCCAACGTGACATTGGGCCTGTTAAAGGCCTGTCGTATAATTCGGCCCGTTGATGCATGTACTAAGCTTTCGGCCTCTTAAAGGCCCATGATATCAGTGGGCCAACTAAGGGCCGAGATATGTTTCGGCCTGGTAACGACCTGTCATATCACTGGGCCAAAAAAGGCCCGGTCTACATTTTAGCCTGCTGAAGGCCCGTTGACGACTAGTGAAAATTGAGGCCCAACATGCATTTCAGCCTGTTAAAGGCCCATGGTTTCTTCTGGGCTCTAACAGGCCAGTAGAATATTCAGCCTATTAATGGCCCAACGCTACCTGGGCCAAACTAAGCATTGGGTCCACAAAAGGCCCAACTAAAATTTGGGCCGAATATAGGCAGGAGTAAGTTGTGGGCCTGGCGCAAAGTGTGAAGGCCCCAATGGCCATTCGGGGCCAAGAAAGATGCAGGCCGACCCAATTGTGGCCCGCTAAAAACTAGGCCCGTTAGAGGTGAATGTTTCGGCCTGGTCGACTCCATCATATTTTTCTCTAGATAGCGAATGATGGCAGTAACTAGTAGGAATTAAGAACAAACCTACTCTATACAATAAAGAAATTACGACATAGTAACTTAGAATAAACCTACACTATACAATAAAGGATTTATGGTATATTACATCCACTGGGCATCGAAGTTCACCACCACTGATCATAAAGCGCAACGAAGAAGCATATTACAAAAATTGGGCGCCATTGCAGTGTAACAAAATATTACTGAACCGAGACCACTTCCAAGACAATTCAAGAAAGGTTAGCCTTGCGCAGGAACTGCTGCGCAAGCTATTGAGCAAGGCTGTGAGACTGGCCTAGCATGTCGGTCATAGCTTCCAGGTGTAGCTGTTTAGCAATGAGGTTCTCGTTGGTGTTCTCCGCAATCTTTCTTGGAGATAGGACTTCAAGTCGAAGTTGAGTTGCAGAATGCCTTTCTACTAGAACTTGGGACTGAAGAAGTCGAATTGATTCAGACAGTGAATTATGTGAGCTTGTCTGACTACTAGTCTCAAGTAACTTGAACACTGCATCAATACAAGACTTTGGGGTTGTCTCGCTATCTTCAAGATGTTTTGCCTTCTTTGCTGCAATATATGTTGTGTTTATCTCACAACCTTGAGCAAACTTGTGCATGCCATTAGGCATATTGATAACCCACAAGTGTAGGGGATCGCAACAGCTTTCGAGGGTAGAGTATTCAACCCAAATTTATTGATTCGACACAAGGGGAGCCAAAGAATATTCTCAAGTATTAGCAGTTGAGTTGTCAATTCAACCACACCTGGATAACTTAGTATCTGCAGCAAAGTATTTAGTAGCAAAGTAGTATGATAGTAATGGTAACAGTGGCAAAAGTAAAGATAATAGTTTTGTAGGAATTGTAACAGTAGCAACGGAAAAGTAAATAAGCGAAGCACAATATGTGAAAAGCTCGTAGGCATTGGATCAGTGATGGATGATTATGTCGGATGCGATTCCTCATGTAATATCTATAACATAGGGTGATACAGAACTAGCTCCAGTTCATCAATGTAATGTAGGCATGTATTCCGAATATAGTCATACATGCTTATGGAAAAGAACTTGCATGACATCTTTTGTCCTACCCTCCCGTGGCAGCGGGGTCCTAGTGGAAACTAAGGGATATTAAGGCCTCCTTTTAATAGAGAACTGGAACAAAGCATTAGCACATAGTGAACACATGAACTCCTCAAACTATGGTCATCACCGAGAAGTATCCCGATTATTGTCACTTCGGGGTTGTCGGATCATAACACATAATAGGCGACTATAGACTTGCAAGATAGTATCAAGAACACAAATATATTCATGAAAACATAATAGGTTATGATCTGAAATCACGGCACTCGGGACCTAGCGACAAGCATTAAGCATAGCAAAGTCATAGCAACATCAATCTCAGAACATAGTGGATACTAGGGATCAAACCAAAACAAAACTAACTTGATTACATGCTAAATCTCATCCAACCCATCACCGTCCAGCAAGCCTACGATGGAATTACTCACGCACAGTGGTGAGAATCATGAAATTGGTGATGGAGGATGGTTGATGATGACGACGACGACGAATCCCCCTCTCCGGAGCCCCGAACGGACTCCAGATCAGCCCTCCCGAGAGAGATTAGGGCTTGGCGGCGGCTCCGTATCATAAAACGCGATGAAACTTTCTCTCTGATTTTTTCTTCGCGAAACGAAATATATGGAGTTGGAGTTAAGGTCGGTGGAGCATCAGGGGGCCCACGAGACAGGGGGGCACGCCCAGGGGGGAGGGCGCGCCCCCACCCTCGTGGACAGGGTGTGGGCCCCCTGGCCTTGATTCTTTCACTAGTATTTTTTATATTTTCCAAAACTTATCTCCGTGGATTTTTAGGTCATTCCAAGAATTTTTGTTTTCTGCACAATAAACAACATCATGGCAGTTCTGCTGAAAACAACATCAGTCCGGGTTAGTTTCATTCAAATCATGCAAGTTAGAGTCCAAAACAAGGGCAAAAGTGTTTGGAAAAGTAGATACATTGGAGACGTATCAGCATACCGCAAAACGAACAAAACGGACTTAGCTAGGAAACGGACAAAACGGACGAAACGGACTCAGCATACTCAAGAATATCCAGGTGTCGCCGGAGAATAACAGCAGGTGTGGGTGAGTAGAGGGATGGCTAGGCTAGCGATGGGAGTACGATGGGGCGGTGAGGCCTACGCGGTAGCACAGCCGGCCGCGGGGAGGAGCGAGTAGGCAGTCCCGCTGGCGCTTGTTTGAGCGGGTGGAGCAGGAAGAGCAGAGATTGAAGAAGCACGACGGCCGTTCGATGGACATCCAACAGTCACTGCTTGTGCGTCAACCTTTTTTTAGGAAAGCCTCAAATCTATGGAAAACAGCATACAACCCATCTACCATTATTACTAATAATTTACAACCCATTTGCTAATTCTTAAGGTTTTTATGGAGCCCATATTCTTTTTGTTAGCATTACAGCCCATATTGTGGCCACGGTTAAAAAATTATACAAAATTTTGCATATTTCGGTGCGGTCCGAACTGTTTTTAATCCCGAAATTTCAACTCACATTCAAACTGATTTTAAAAATAAATGTATATCAATATAAAATCCAGCAAATTCTCCATGCATAAAAATTAATGTAATTTAAAATCTTGAAATGAAAAAAGATATTTGAAACTAATTGCCAGTTTGATGTGTTTTAAAAATGTACAGCCCATTTCTCATTACTGATAGGCCATTTTCTCGGCCAGCCGAATGAAGCTCTCCTCGTCTTGAAAGATTTGCAGCCCGACAGGCCTGACAAAGCGACTTACTTGGCAAATCACAAAAAAAGTGGGCTGTGGCCGTGGACCCAGCTGTCAGCCTCTCCACGTACGGTACTCTTCTGATGGAAGTCAGTCGTTGACCACATTGACCCCGCCGCACCGAGAGCACCAAGGCGGTGGACGATGGCGAGGCCTAGGAAGGGGATGACGCGGAGCCAGGGAAGACGCGGCAGTGGATACCCACGCGGAGAGGAGTACGAGGGTTCACTGGTTCGGCTGCGGCGTGAGGCTGCCGTCGCCGCAGAATAACAGGGGGTGTGGGTGAGTATAGGGATACCCTGGGCCAGCTGTGGGAGTAGTAGGGGGGCGGTGAGGCCTCCGCGGCATCACAGCCGGCCACGAGAGGCAGGAGCACATGGGACGACCGGCGCTGCTTTGGGCGGTTGGAGCAAGAAGACTAGAGGTTGAAGAAGCACTATGGCCGTTGGATGGACATCATACTGTCACTGGAGCTAGAATCATTCATATTAACTAAGTTAACAAAGCCCTCCGTCCTCGTCAAGTTAGTATATAGGTCCACAAGTTAGCCAGCCACTATGGTGGGTCCCAGCTAGCAGGGGGTATTCATTTTTCGGTGCGTAATAAGGAGGCACTTCCTTGCGTGCGAAGATATAGCTGGTGGGTCCGACCTGTCAGCGGGGGGAACGTTTTTTCGCGAAATATAGAAGCCCTTCCCACGTACAGTGCACGTATAGTGCGTAATAAGGAGGAACTTTCCTTGCGTGCGACCATGGACCTCGTGGGTCCCAGCCGTCAGGCTCTCCACGTACAGTCCTCTTCCGATGACTCTCGTATGTTTACCAATGCGCCGAGCGCACCGAGGCGGTGGACGACAGCGAGGCCCCAGACTGGAATGACCCGGAGATGGGGAAGACGCGGCAGTGGAGTCGCAGACGGAGAGGAGTGGGAAACTTGACTGGTTCGGGTGCGGGGTGGGCCTACACTCGGCAGAGAATAGCAGGAGGTGCGGAGTGGAGGGATGGCATGGCCGTCGGCGGGGTAGTGTTTCGTTGAGGAGCGCAAAACAACGCCGCTGGACGCCGAAGGCTGGAGCAGGCGGTTCCGGCAGCGCTGGGGGAAGAAGACGAGAGATTGAAGAAGAATGCCGGACGTTGGATGTAAATCCAACGCCTTCTTAGGCTTCGATCTACTGGCCCACATGTCAGCCAGTCCATTTGTTTTTTAGTCCATTTGGTGGGCTGGGTGAAACAATGATGTAGCATCTATGCAGCCCGTTTAAATCCCATTTGCATTTTTCTCGAAATCCACGGACTTGCTGGGCTGGGTGAAAATATCATGTTGGGATAGACGAAGAAATGTTATAAAAACGTAATCACATGATTGCACGTCAGTAAAATCTTTGCAAGCTTATGTACGCAATCACTAGGAGTTAAATTGCCAAGTTATATATAAACAATTATTATTATTATTTTGTGAGAACTTTCAGCTTACGAAATAAAATATATTTTTAATTTGATGAGTTAATAGTATGTGGGGTATTATTATTTTTTAGGCTAGACGTGAGACAGTTGAGTTGGTTCTAGGGGAAAGTACTGGGAGAAAACTCAGTTTACATCGAAAAAGAAAGTGGGAGAAAATTCAGAGACCTACTGGGTCCACCTGAGGAGGGGAATATGTTGGGAGGAAGGATATTCAAAGCACGGCAGCCGAGTGAACTAGTTGTTTTTATGGACAAGTGAACTAGTTTACATACATAAGCAAATAGCAACTAAAAAAGGCAATCAGGTTAATGGGTTCTTAAAAGAAATATTTCAGACAAAACAGATAATTACGACACATAGGCTAATGCATGAAACAATCAGATGATAAAGGTGCTTATGAACAGATAAAGTACAACATCTAGACCTTCCTGGCACGCTTGATCATGACGCTGCGGCTGTCCGTGTACTCGTTTGTTATGGGAAGCAGACACGCCCTCATGTCCAAGATCTGCCTGTACATGTCGTAGCATGTGTATGCGTCCTTGGACGCGTAGGTTATGTAGGCTAGATTCAGAGGTACCTCCCACGTGTTCAGGTTGTCTTCTTTCATGTTGGCGTATCAGGGGTCGATGATGGTCTCAGCGAGGTCAACCACGGAGTCCTTCTCCTGCCCGTTGCTGATGATCTTGTATTGCTTCTGGATGTCGACAAGCTTGTTGCACCAGATGGCCGAATCGTCGCGTTCTTCCTTCTCTGCACCATAGTGAAGGTGCAATCAGCACTGCCGATGAAACGGGCGAATGCTCCAGAACCTGGTGCAGCCATAGGACTGAGGCGAGGCAGAGCTTCACTGAGTCTGTATCGTTGGTGCACATCACATTCAACTTGGTGCAGCCATAGGACTGAACGGTGAACTCAAAGGAGAACTCCTTGCTGAAGTCCATATCCAGTAGGCTCACTCCTCGGATCGCCATTGGAGTCTCTTCGAGTAAACGAGTGTGTAGGCGGCGGCAGCAATTCGTTTTTCAGGTCTTGGGGAACTGGATTCAACAGTAAGCTGAGTGTGTACATGCGACAACAGTTACTACCCCTTCCTCGTCCGCTGCACGCCCGGCAGAAGATGCACCCTCGGCGCATTGAAACGCCTCCATTAAGAAACCTACTCCCGCCACACGTCGGTTCACGAGAGGGTCTTTATTGGTACTGTAATAACAGGAGTTAGTGGTCAATTTACTTAAATTTAATTATCTTTAATAGAAATTTATACTTAAAACAAGCAATGCATTCGCTCGTTCTATCAGTGCCACAGGATCAACATGCACAACAATTAGAATTATTATTCTCAGGACGCACACGATCAGCACATTTGTCGCACTTTCACAAAGATAATACTACCAAGTTTGAGCTGTTTGTTATGGTTGTTGTCCTCTGCATCATCATGTCGTGTTTCCCAGCTTGCAAGATTCAGAACCAACAAATAAGATCCAAATAATAAGTACAACAAAGATGCCTACACATCTCATTGATTCCCAGCTTGCAAGATTCAGAACCAACAAATAAGATCCAAATAATAAGTACAACAAAGATGCCTACACATCTCATTGATTCCCAGCTTGCAAGATTTAGAACCAACAAATAATATTCAAATAATAAGTACAACAAAGATGCCTACACATCTCACTGATTCCCAGCATGCAAGATTTAGAACCAACCCATTAGAGCCTTTTGATAAAGTGAATATCGGGATTAAATCCATCTTGGCTAGCCATGTCATACAGTCGAAGAACTTGGCGAATGCTCTTGACCGTCACAACATCTGTAGTTGAGTATTCCTATTTGCACAGCATGTTTGCACAACACAAACAAGGAGACAAGAGAGCATGATTTCGCTTTAATAGCGGCCTTCTTGAACTCAACCTCCAGCTCTACTTGGATGAGGTCTGCCTGGAGTTCCATGATTCAATTCATGCGCCTTTTTCTACAGTTCACCTGAAATGAAGCAAAGATTGCATCATTCAGCTAGCAAGAAGTACTTGCTCTTGTGAGCTAGCAGGTTCTTCTTTAGTAGTTGCACTAAAATTGAGGAACATTAAGGTTGTCTGTCTGGCTCATGTAAGGTGCAACTATAATTTTCTTATTCTTTTGTGCAGTTCCACTAAAATAAAGTGCCATTATGGTGATAGTGACGGCTCCATCTTGCAAAGGCTAATAAAATGTTGCACGAGATTACCGGCAGAACTTGACGGAGATTTTGGAAACTCCAATCACCATTTTGTGCAGTTCCACCAAAATTGAGAGATGTTGCCCACGTGACATTTTAGTTGAACTGCACAAGATACTCATTCCCAAAAAAGTGTTTTGTGCAGTTCACCAAAAGGTCACAATAGCAACAAGGTGAAATGGATATCCCTATCTGCACAAAAAGATAGAAAGTAAACAGTTGCTGGTCAATAAGAATATACGAAACATATACAAAATGAAAAGAAGCATCTTAATTATGTTCATGGAAATCACGCAGGGACAGTAGAAATTTTAAAACGTCAGCAATGCTTCATGTTACCAGAAGCATTACGATCAACAATGAGATTTCTCAAATATGGGATTACTTTAATGGTAGCATTGCTTGTTTACCAGACACAGTAAATCAACAGCAGCTAAAGAGTTGGTTTAAGGGCATGGGACCGTGGGGACACCAGGACACTCTGCAGCGTAAAGGAGCAACTTACTTATCATACTGGGGAAAACAGCACGAGTGCCATTTGTAACACAGTTTAATTGCATCTTCTCACTGGAGGCATTAGATTAACAATAACACTGGTTAGACATGTCCCTAAGGTAACGGTGTGATCCCTTCATTTTACATGCGCCCTTACATTAACAACAACAAAAGGTTGGTATAAGGACATGCGACAGTGGACGCATCAGCACAATGTACCTACAAGGAGGCATAAAGTGGTGATGCCGAGTTTGTTCATGCTATGTGAGGGCAGCAAACCTAATCCTGGAGACCTTGTACTATGTGAGGGCAAAAAATCTAATCCTGGAGACCTTTTACTATGTGAGGGCAGCAAATCTAATCCTGGAGACCTTTTACTATGTGAGGGCAGCAAATCTAATCATGGAGACCTTTTACTATGTGAGGGCAGCAAATCTAATCCCGAGACCTTTTACTATGTGAGGGCAGCAAATCTAATCCTGGACATACTCTATTGACTTGTCCACCAGCAGCCACTTTCTATCCTTTTTTCAACCAATAATAGATCTGTTCCTTATCCAGTTTGTACTGCGTTTTCCCATTATTTCCCTTTTCAACCAAGAGACCGGTTGGGTATCCGATCTCTACTACTTTCACCATATTATTTCCTCTTTGAATCAAGTCCTAGATTCATGCTACAACTTCCCCCCCTTTCTTCGTTGTTTGAACAAAGCCCTAGATTCGAATGCATGAAGTAGCTTTACCTCTAATAATACTAAAAATTTAGGTGGCTTTGGAAGAGCTGATGGGAGTAGAAAAAGATGCACATGCAGACACGTGGGGAGCTAGGGCAGTAGAGCAAGGCCGCTTTCGAAGAACTTATACTTGAGGGTCGCCGGGATGTCGGTGGCGGCAGGTCGGATTTGCGGACAATACGACAGGGAAGAAGAAGGGTCGGAGGACCTCCCGAGCTGGCGCTGTGTCGGAAAGAACGGCACGGGCAGAGGATCGGGCCCCTCCGGCAGCTGTGGGTTTCCTCCCTCGGCGGCAATGACCGCGTGAACGATGCACCTTTTAGTCCTCTACACACACGGCCGAAGGGATCCAGCCGGATCTGTGACCAGCGGTGAGCAGAGAGAAAATGTTGCTACCGCTGTCTTGTTTATATCTGGAGAGGATGAGAGAATGAAGAGAGAAACCCTAGTAAAGCAAGCGCTCAGGCCCCTGCGTCCATATATAGTGGAGTGATTATCTTTTTTCTCTCCACAACAAGCGTTTCAATTTATGTACGTGGCATTAAAGAAAAGAAACTCTCTATTTAAGGTGACTACTGTACGACTCCTACTTACTACTAGTAGTACTACAATATTGTTCACTTGTGCTCCCCGCCCCTCCATTGAACAACCCCACGGGTGAACAAACATACAGTAAGTACTGTATTTATATAGAACAAACAAGCTCGAACTATTTTCGCGTAGTTAAAAGTTGAGGGAGGGGCTTTTCCCTGGCAGTACGCGCGGCAGTTTTCGGGTAGGCGGTTTGACAGAGAGGCAAGGAGGGTGAGGAGTGAGGTTGTGCGATTTGATGGCGCGTTACTGCTGGAAATACTTGTGATATGACCACTCACTATAGTCATGAATTACTGGCGCTCCGACCGGGGTGATGCCCCCCTTCCGTTCCGCGCTCTAATCTGGTGCATGACACGTCGACCCGGATGTTGGCTCTTCCACATGTCTGATTGGTAAGAAGGAGCAAAGAATGATGGGTATATACTAGTACTATACTATGTAATACTCAGGTCAGAGGAGTGCGAACCACGGCAGCCCAGTGAACCAGCAGTGCGAACCACGATAGCCCAGTGAACCAGCCGTAGAAAACAATGTGGTGATATGGCCATAAAAAACAATGTGCTACGGTCCACACTGTAGCATGTATAGTAACACTCCTCTTTGTTTGGATCCCTGAGTTAGAGATAGTTTGGGTTGAAATAGCCTCAAATTATTGAAACAAGAGGGGTTAGTTTGAGCTAGTTTGCTCTAACCCAGCTAAAAAAACTAGCCCGGTGGAGAGGTTCTAATTGGGTTAGTTATCCTCAGGCCCACTAAAAGAGAACTATAAAAATATCCCCTGCCCGCACCAGATCGCTCCCCCCTCTCGCACGACTCCTCTTTGTTCCCCATAGGGCCACCCGCCCAAGCGCCGCTCGCCCTCTCTCTCCTCCAGCCGCCCTCTCCTTCCGGCCTCCGCTGCCCTACTCCAGTCGCCCTCTCCCTCCGGCCTTCGAAGGTCGCCCCGCTCCCCCTTCACCAGTCATTTTTCTCCCTCTGTCGTGCGCGGCGGCGGCGTATCTACCAGGGAGTTCGCGAGAGGGGTGAGTTTGTTCGTTCCTTCTCTGTCTCACGACCATATCATTGATCTTGCTTGCTCTAGCGCTAATTCTGATTTGGAAAAGTAGATCCTGATCAAACTTGGTATAGATTTTTCATGTACGCATGGAACTGTTTGATGCTGCCTGAGGAGGTAATAAATCTTTCTAGAGGCCCAAAGATTCAGGTCACCTTTCTAGGTATTTCAATTTCAGGCTTGCATTATTTCTAGAGGCCCAAATATTCAGTTCACCTTTCTAGGTATTTCAATTTTAGGCTTGCATTATTTCTAGAGGCCCAAAGATTCAGTTCACCTTTCTAGGTATTTCAGTTTCAGGCTTGCATTATTTCTAGAGGCCCAAAGATTCAGTTCACCTTTCTAGGTATTTCACTTTCAGGCTTGCATTATTTCTAGAGGCCCAAATATTCAGTTCACCTTTCTAGGTATTTCAGTTTCAGGCTTGCATTATTTCTAGAGGCCCAAAGATTCAGTTGACCTTTCTAGGTATTTTAGTTACAGGCTTGCATTATTTCTAGAGGCCCAAAGATTAAGTTCCTAGTTGGCGGCAAGCGGCCCTGCTACCCATGCCGGTGTCGACCTCAACTCGCAAGGGCCAGAGTCGGAGGGGTTCTCGGGGCTTGGGCTCTACAGAGCCTTCCTCCAGAGCGACGATGGCGAGCTCCTCCCTCGGTGCATGAGGGGCTCCGGGCTCCCTCCCTATCGTGAATGACTTCCATGATGAGTTAGCTCACTCTTTGTTTCATCAAGTGTCTTTTTATTTTGTGAAGCTTGATTGATGACTTGTATGTTTAAGTGGGATATCTCATTTGTATGGACAAAGTAAAAATTATCATGTTTTGCATGCTTGATTTGTATAGATGGTTCGTTTATGTCAATTGTGAGCAGGAGGAGGCCACAGAAGAGCCGGCCACACCAAGAGGGTGCTTGGATCCAAGGGACTTATTTTAGTCTGACTAAAAATAGGGTCCAAAGTAATAAAATGATTGAGATAGAGCATTTATTGTCAATCTAACCCTGCCATCCATACACCTCTTTGGTTTAGAGTTAGTTCAGGGTTAGAATCTAACTCTAACCTCTAACTGAGTTAGATTTCTCCTCGTCTCGGTTCATCGCCATCATACTTTCCCAATTCCTGTGTTTTCAGTATCCTGCGAATCAAAGAGGCCCTTTTTTTCAGGAAAAATCAAAGAGGCCCTTAGACTGGTTGGTCCGGTCATTTTTTATAAACGTGTTATGTCCAAAATTTAATGAACGTGCTCCGGTTTCCATGAAAATAATCCGGTTTCATGTAGTAATTCATTCATTTATTTATTATTTTGCGGGGAGTTTGCATGTAATTCATGAGGTCTGAAATGTAAAGTACCCCGGCATAAGCTCCGAGTCGTGCATGCACTACGACCCAGATGCTCTATGTCCCACATGTCAGCGAATGGGAGCACGTGGAAATAGCCTAGGAGTACATATAGGAGGATAAATGCGTGAAAAAATATGTACTGTGAACTGTGAAGCGTAGCCGCGGTTCGAAAAGGAGACCTAAAGTGATGACAGCTATAGGTCGCACGCACCCAACTAGTGGTACTAGACATACGACTAATTTTTCCCTCAAAAAAAGAGGCACAAGTGCCCAGTACTCCTATTCTATAAACACGAGTCCCATCTGACAATAGCATCCATGCTACAGCTAGCTCTCCTCCCTCGTTTCTCTCTTCTAATTCTAAACTTGGCTGACGCCCGGCGGGTGGGGTGGGTTTGCTCAACTGCGGCCCCACCTCACAGTGAAAACGTTACGACTGGAATAAAAAATGCCATATACTCCCTCCGTTCATAAATATAAGCCTTTTTAGATACTACTTCAAATGGAATATAGCATACAGATGTATGAAGACATAGTTTAGAGTGTAGATTCACTCATTTTGCTCCGTATGTAGTAGTCACTTGCTAGAATCTTTAGAAAGACTTATATTTGGGAACGGAGGGAGTACTATACTAATAAAACATTAAGGCCACGAGGCAATGCAGTGCTGATTACAGGAGGCAAGAAGAAGAGATGCATCCATCGACGATGTCCACCTCCTCGACTCAGGGCGCCGGCCCACCGAACGGCACCTAAGTAGCAGTGGCTTTCATGGCCAAGTCGACGTGCTTCTGAACAATGGCGTCCAAAGATTCCAGCCACTGGAAGAAGGCCAACGTCTTTCTGTCCTTGCTTGCCTTGTAGTGGCCTATGTAGACGATTTCCTCGTAGACGTGGATGTGCAGGTCGATGGTTTCTTGCATGGCGAGGCGCTGCGCGGCGAGCGTGGCCTCGAGGTGCACATTCTTCGTCGCGACCTCCGGCACCTGCAGGGCCACCAGGGCTTGAAAGAGTTCGTCACCATGGAGGCCGATGAGGGTGGCAGGCAATGAGGAGCCTGGGCGCGCGGGCTGGAGCAGTACGGCAAGGTCATTCGTGCACTTCTTGACGGCGGTGAACTTGCGGATGGAGTTGACCATCATGTCGTCCATGCGAGAGGCGAAGCCGGCGTCGGCAAGGGCTACGATGCCTGCGGTCGCCAGCACCGTCTGGAAATGCTGCGTGGTGCGGGGCTGCAGGCCGGCGCCTTGGATGATTTGGCATAGCCGACTGCCGCTCGCGTCCATCGCCTCCATAGGTGCTTGTGGCTTCTGGTCACTTGGTCTTGGATTGGAGTGAGCAGTGTTGCGCAGAGACTTGGGAGTAGACGGATTGGAGTGGTGGGGCACCTTTATTATATGAGAGTCCAAACTCTGTTGCTTTCACATCATGCTGGCTCTATTCTGTTTCTCTAATTAATTCCCTCTGCATGTAATGGAGGATGCATCATTGACCGTTCAACATCTCGGGAACCGCTACCCTCTCCCTCCTTGGCATTCAAGCACCTATGGACCCGTCGACGATGAGGTGCCTATGGTGACTTCATAAATTTCAATATGATAGTGCCGTGCGTGTGTGCGTTCATAGGGGTGAGTGTATGCACGTGTATATGAGCGCTTGCATCTGTATTGTGTCAAAAAATGTAAATGCGTGTCAAAAAGAGACTAGTTAGTATACTCAATATTGTGCACCTCGGAGAGGAAAACGATAGAACTAGTATGTATTTATTTACGGTGCAGATTCACTCATTTTGCTCCATACGTACTCCGTCTTGGTGTAGTCTAGTCACTTGTTGAAATCCCTAGAAGGGCAAATACTCCTTTCTGGTTTACAGGGCTATACTAGCAAGTAGTTGTACGTACTAGTACAATAGTTGGCTCACATAGCAATTTTGTCTCATGCAAGAGCCTGGCTATATGCGTGCTCCAATGTTCGTAACTGCAACGTTCGGTTTGCGCTTGGCTCTTCGCCTCTTTGAGAAGACGAACAATGATGTTACTACTACTGCTTCTACAGTGTCGAATCCACTGTTGCATGTCCGTCCATCGCGAGCAGGACAAATAGCTTGTTGTATACTACTAAGCAAAAGCCTGTCCTCGTTTGCGAGCAACCGCGCGCATGGGCGAGGGAGAAGGCGTGTAGTAAAATCAAGCTTCTCCTCGTTCTACGAGTTGACGCGACACATCATAGCACTGGCCGCACATGCTTGCCTATAAACTTGGCTGAAAGACCCGCAGTGTACAATATATTTGCTGCAACCTCTAACATTTACCCACCACAAATTAAAATATGTGTGGTCGTATGCATCGTTCTGATGCAGAGGCCGGGGAGTCCCCCCTTTAAAAAAAACAAATTAAAATATATATTCCCGTCTTGACCAGATGAGCTGCAAACTACAATCACCAAGGTGACAGGTAGGGCCAGAAGACTATTTTAATTTTTTTTTAAAAACTTCAAGATGGCCACATAGCATGGAGCCGACCCGAACGATTTTAAGCTTACAGGAACGGTACATGCTATCCTAGACTACTCTACACATGAAACTGCCACACGAGCGTCCGGGCTGCGCTTGGCTCTTCGCCTCTTCGGGAAGTCGAACAATGATGGAGTACTACTGCACTGGAGGAGTACTACAGTACGCTTCTGGCCATCTGACACTGATTGAACTGCTGCATGTCCACTGCGTGCGGGAGGGAGAGTGTGTAGCGAAAGCTTCTCCTAGTCTTGCCAGCCACCACGCTCATGGGCGAGGGAGGGACGCTCCTGCCTTTGCGTGTATGACATGTGGGCCCGAGAGGTGGTTGGCCAACCTGTCATACAACCAAAGGGAGGTGCAGTTAAGTCCGAGAGGGAGAGGATAATCAAACTTCTCGTTGATGTACGAGTTGACGCGACACATCAAAGCACTGCAATTGATATATTTCAATAATTTGCGGTTACCAATGCATTAATTACAACGCATGCATGCATGACGTGACTCTCCTTTTGATACTTGCATGTGTTGATTTAATGCACCTTGAAGTAGTACTCCCCGATTCCTTTTACTTTGCGTATAATTTTTTCTTGTTTTTCTCATATTAGTCTGCGTCCGCGTTGGTTTCCATCTGTGCCCCCGCTCGATTAGTTCTGCCCCATTAATCGCGCCAGTTTCCAAAGCAGAAAATGGCTACAGGAAAACGCATGCAGAGCTGGATGCGGCTTGACCGCCTAGGGAAGCCAACTCAAGCGAAAAGGAAGGAGGACCACCCAACCATTGCATGCGCATTTACTGTCGATATTTATGCAGCTTACTCATGCGCAGGGGAAATTTTTTCCAGAAAACTCAAACTACTGCCTTCCTTGGTATGCAGGAGGAGAGTTATGTGCAGAGTATAAAATATGTGACGGTAAAGCTTTGTAATGCCCCAGCCCAAGCGAGAGATGGTTGTGCACGAGGAGGGCGAGATCATGCAGACGGAACAGGAACCGACGAGGGAGCTCACTAAGGTCTCCATGGACCTCATCGTGCTCCACTGCCCCTTGTGCCTCCGCCCCTTGATGCCTCCAGTGTATGAGGTTCGAATACACCTCATCCGTTTGGCTGATTCAGCAAGGTGCAGGTTTCTTGATTGATGTGATGTTTGATAGATTTCTGCTGTGCAAGGGAGGGCACCTGGCCTGCGCGGACTGCCACGTCGAGCGCCCCGAGAACCAGCGGCAGTGCCAGAAGTGCGAGCGCAGCGGTGGCTTCGACGTGCGGAGCACGGCGGTGGAAGCCATCGTTTCGTCGCTGAGGGTGGTGTGCCCGCACGAAGGCTGTGGGCTCTACGTCACTTACCACAAGCTCGCCGATCACCAGAGCATGTGTCCGCTCGCGCCCTTCAAATGCCTCGTGCCCGTCTGCGGCTATGAAGGCCTGCCGCCGGCGCTCTACCACCACATCAGCAATGCGCATCCCATGCCCGTGCACAGGATCCAGTACGACAAGGTGCTCCAGCTGCAAGTGCCACTGTCGGAGCCACGGCTCTTGCTGTTCACGAAGGAGGACGGCCGCGCATTTTTCTTGGTCGGTGGCGTGCTCGACATCGACGCGCCTATCACCGTGTCGGTGGTCTGCATCAAAGCGGGGGCGTCCCCACTGCCGCACTACGTGGCCAAGCCGTGGGCGAACGGCCCGCCGGGGTAGCCCAAAGGCACGACCGATGCCGTCAAGGTGGAAATGGAGGTGACAAGTAGCAAGAATCCCGGCGACGTCGACGTGCAGGAGCTGACCTTCTTCACAGTTCTGCCCAAGCTGCTGGCTGGGGCTAAGCTGGTGTCCCTCCACATTCAGGTTGACAAGCTCACATCCTAAATGTTTCTACAGTGCCTTCTGTTTATCTTAGTAATATGCTAATATAGGGATTACCTCGGTCTACTTTAGCTTAAGAAATGGTGGGTTTTGGTGGCGATGCAGCAATTACTTCGACATCAGATCAGTAATTTCCAACAGTCGAACGGATATTTTGTGTCTGCTGGATATAAAGTTCCTTTGGGTAATAAGTACTAAATAAAAGGAGATGTATGTAGACGTATTTTAGTTTTAGATACATCCCTTTTTATCCATTTTGATGAATCAAAGCACAAGTGCTCCCTGTGTAGTTTTGGTAATTAATGTCAACATATCTCTTGTTGGAGTAACACTTTTACCTAGTATGTTTCAGACAAGTTCAACAATGGAGTGGCATGGACTAAAGGATGTGGAATCCCTTCTAGATGCTAAGGACAAAGGATTGGCTCAAGCTCCAAGCTCAAGACTCTACATTTTATATTTTAGTGATCCAAGATCACATTGAGTCTATAGGAAAAGCCAATACTATCAAGAGGGGATGAGGTGTTTCTTAATGGCTTGCTTGCTCAAAGCGCTTAGTGATATGCTCCAAAGCCCTCAACAACTTTCTCACATCCACATATGTCCTAAACCAAAAGTCTAACTCGGCCTCACCGATTCTTTCTATCCGGCACCACCGAGTGCAGATGTCATAGCCACTGCCAAAAACCCTAGGCAAATCGGTCTCACCGATAGGGATCTCGGTCTCATCGAGATGGGATTGTAATCTCTCTGTGTATGTCCATTACAAAATCAGTCTCACCGAGTTTGAGCAATCGGTACTACCAAGATTATAATGCAAACTCTCTGGTTAGCTTATTACCAAAATCAGTCCCACCGAGTTTGTGTAATCGGTCTCACCGAGTTTGCCTGACCAACTCTCTGGTTAGCTTATTACCAAAATCGGTCCCACCGAGTTTGTGTAATCGGTCTCACCGAGATTATGTTATGCCCTAACCCAAACCATATCGGTCCTACCGAGTTGCATGTCGGCCCCACCGAAAATCCTAACGGTCACTAGATTTGCTAAATCGGTCCGACCGAGTTTCTCAATTCGGTCCCACCGAGTTTGGTAAGTTGTGTGTAACGGTTAGATTTTGTGTGGAGGCTATATATACCCCTCCACCCACTCTTCATTCGTGGAGAGAGCCATCAGAACGAACCTACACTTCCAGCATACATTTTCTGAGAGAGAACCACCTACTCATGTGTTGAGGCCAAGATATTCCATTCCTACCATATGAATCTTGATCTCTAGCCTTCCCCAAGTTGCTTTCCACTCAAATCTTCTTTCCACCAAATCCAAATCCTGTGAGAGAGAGTTGAGTGTTGGGGAGACTATCATTTGAAGCACAAGAGCAAGGAGTTCATCATCAACACACCATTTGTTACTTCTTGGAGAGTGGTGTCTCCTAGATTGGCTAGGTGTTACTTGGGAGCCTCCGACAAGATTGTGGAGTTGAACCAAGGAGTTTGTAAGGGCAAGGAGATCGCCTACTTCGTGAAGATCTACCGCTAGTGAGGCAAGTCCTTCGTGGGCGACGGCCATGGTGGGATAGACAAGGTTGCTTCTTCGTGGACCCTTCGTGGGTGGAGCCCTCCGTGGACTCGCACAACCGTTACCCTTCGTGGGTTGAAGTCTCCATCAACGTGGATGTACGATAGCACCACCTATCGGAACCACGACAAAAACATCCGTGTCTCCAATTGCGTTTGAATCCTCCAATCCCTTCCCTTTACATTCTTGCAAGTTGCATGCTTTACTTTCCGCTGCTCATATACTCTTTGCATGCTTGCTTGTTAGGTATTGTGAGTGTTAAACTTGTGCCTAAACTACACTCCAACTTAAAGAAGTTAAAAACTGCAACTTTTAGTACTTAGTGTATAATCACCCCCCTCTAGACACCTCTTCTTGATCCTTTCAATTGGTATCAGAGCTTTGGTCTCCATTGCTTTGGTTTAAACACCATTGGAGGAAGATGGATGAGTCTACTATAGGGAGTCTTAGACATAGAGTGCCTATACTTGATGGAGAGTACTTTCATGAGTGGAAAAATGAGATGCTTGTGATTTTCAATCAATATCATTTGAACAAGTACATTGCTAGCCCTTGTGCACCTCATGTTGATCCTATGCATCCTACCCTTGATGAGTCAATTGGCATGATTCGCAATCTTAGAACTGTTGAACTTATCACTAGAGGCTTGCCTAGAAACTTGATTGGATGTTTGCCTACTCTTAAGTGTGCCTACACTATATGGAAATTTCTTGAGGAACGCTTTCCAAATTATTCTTTGAAAAAATCTAGATGAAATACTCCATAAGTCCGTTGCCTTGAGTAAGATGAATTCTAGTGATCCTATGCTTGGTAATTGTCTATTTGAGCTTACAAACCTTATGCGTGCCAAAGGAGATGTTGGAATTATTAGTGATATCATTTCCGAAGCTATAAAAATTCATAAGCAAGATCATTGTCAAACTCACTCTAACGAATCACCCTCTCGAGGATTTGATCCACCACATGACGATGTTGAACATGGATACTATGATGAGGACGATGATAGTGACTTCGATCTTGATGGTGCAATGAGACACTTTGGTCTTATGGCAAATCTTCGGGGATATATGGCAGGAGGAAAGGAATGGGTTCTTGATAGTGGATGTACCGATCACATGACCGGAGATAAAGACATGTTTCGTTAGCTTGCTGAAAACGACGGTCCTCGAAAGTATGTCACTTTCTGTGACAACTCAAAGGGTAAGGTGGTTGTGCTCGGTAAGGTGGCCATATCACATGATAGCTCCATTCAAAATGTTATGCTCATTGAATCTCTTGGCTACAACTTACTTTCAGTATCTAGACTTGCTGATTTCGGTTTCAATGTCCTATTCACTGAAGTAGATTGCCAAGAGTTTCATAGATATAATCATAAAATGGTCTTTACCGGTGTTCGTAGAGGTGATCTATACATTGTTGACTTCACTAAAAAGGCTCAACCTAGAACTTGCTTTATTGCTAAATCCTCTAAAGGTTGGTTATGGCATAGACGATTAGGTCATGTTGGTATGCAAAACCTTGACAAGCTTATTAAAGGAAATCATATCCTTGGCGTTAACGATGTCATATTTGATAAGGATAGACTTTGCAGCGCTTGTCAAGCAGGTAAACAGGTTGGAGGAAGGCATCCCGTGAAGAACATCATGACCACAAGGAGGCCACTCGAGCTACTTCACATGGACCTTTTTGGTCCCAACGCCTACAAAAGTCTCGGCGGAAATTCTTTCGGTCTAGTTATAGTTGATGATTTTTCAAGATTTACGTGGGTGTTCTTTCTCGATGGTAAATCGCAGGTCCAAAAGATCTTCAAAAATTTCGCTAAGAAGGCCCAAAATCAATTTGAAGTAAAGATCAAGAAGGTTCGCAGCAACAATGGAACAGAGTTCAAGAACGCAAATGTGGGCACCTTTCTTAACGAAGAAGGGATTTCACACGAGTTCTCGGCTACGTACACACCTCAACAAAATGGAGTTGTTGAGAGGAAGAACCGGACGCTCATCAAAATGGCGAGAACGATGCTTGATGAGTACAAGACGCCAAAGCACTTTTGGGCGGAAGCGGTTGAGATAGCTTGTCATGCAACAAATCGCTTGTATCTTCACAAGCTACTCGGCAAGACGGCATACGAGCTCCTCACCGGTAACAAACCCCAAGTTGGATACTTTCGAGTATTCGGCTCAAAGTGCTACATTCTTGATAAGCATCGTCGTTCTAAATTTGCTCCTAAGTCTCATGAAGGTTTCCTACTTGGTTATGGCTCAAACTCTCACACATACCGTGTCTACAACAATTTCACCCAAAAGGTTGAAGAAATGGTTGATGTGAAGTTTGATGAATCTAACGGCTTGCAAGTAGAGCAACTGCCAATTGATGTAGGGGACGAAGATCCCTCGGAAGCAATCCAAGACTTGTCTATTGGCAAGATCCGCCCAATGGAGGTGAAGGAGAGTACCTCGTCCGTCCAAGTGGAAGCTTCTACCTCACGACAAGGTGAACCAAGAGTTGATACGGAAGCATCCACAAGTGGGACACACCAAGATGAAGAAAACGAGGAAGTACACTAAGAACGTCAACAACCTCATTATCCACCACGACAAGAGAACGACAACGCCAACAATGAAGAAGGCCAAGAAGAAGAACAAGATGAAGGAGATGTTCAACCAAGACCCAAGCAAAAGCTTTCACGAGTTCGAGCAAGAATTGCTAAAGACCATCCCGTCGAGAAAATCCACAACGATATCCAAACCGGGAGAATCACTCGCTCTAAAACTCGTTTAGCTAACTTTTGTGAACACTATTCATTCATCTCTAGCATTGAACCTATGAAGGTTAAAGAATCATTGGAAGATCCGGATTGGATAAATGCCATGCATGAAGAGCTACACAACTTTGAGAGAAATCAAGTTTGGACATTGGTTGAGAAGCCCGACAACAATCACAACATAATCGGTACCAAATGGGTGTTTCACAACAAGCAAGATGAAGATGGACAAGTAGTTCGCAACAAAGCACGTCTCGTCGCCCAAGGCTACACACAAGTCGAAGGTATGGACTATGGTGAGACTTATGCTCCCGTTGCTAGACTTGAGTCCATTCGCATCTTACTTGCCTATGCTAATCACCATGATATCACCTTGTACCAAATGGACATTAAAAGTGCTTTTCTAAATGGTGAAATAGAGGAGGAAGTTTATGTTAAACAACCTCCCGGCTTTGTTAATCCTAAGAAACCTGATCATGTTTACAAACTTCACAAAGCTCTTTATGGTCTTAAACAAGCTCCTAGAGCGTGGTATAAATGCTTGACCAAGTTCCTTATTGAAAAAGGATTTGAAATTGGAAAAATAGATTCTACTCTTTTTACTAAAAGGGTCAATGGAGAACTATTTGTGTGCCAAATCTATGTTGATGATATTATATTTGGTTCTACTAACCCTCATTTTAGTGAAAAGTTTGGGAAGCTAATGTCGGAGAAGTTTGAGATGTCTATGATGAGTGAACTCAAATTATTTCTTGGTTTGCAAATCAAGCAAACTAAGGAGGGTACCTTTGTCTCTCAAACGAAGTACACCAAGGACTTATTCAAGAAGTTCAATATGCAAGAATGCAAAGGTATGACTACACCCATGCCTACTAGTGGACATCTTGACTTGACCAAAGATGGTGAACCGGTTGATCAAAAGGTTTATCGCTCTATGATTGGTTCATTGTTATATCTATGTGCTTCACGTCCCGATATTATGCTAAGTGTGTGCATGTGTGCACGATATCAAGCTGCTCCTAAAGAATGTCATCTTAAGGCCGTGAAAAGGATAGTGAGATACTTAATCCATACACCAAATTTTGGCATTTGGTATCCTAAGAGGGCCTCTTTCGATCTTGTTGGCTACTCCGACTCGGACTATGCCGGTGACAAGGTTGATAGAAAGTCCACTTTGGGTACTTGTCAATTTCTTGGTAGATCTCTTGTATCTTGGTCTTCCAAGAAACAAAACTCGGTATCCTTATCCACCGCCGAAGCGGAATACATTGCCGCTGGTTCATGTTGTGCTCAATTATTTGGATGACCCAAACTCTTAAAGATTATGGGATATATGTGAAACATGTTCCATTACTTTGTGACAATGAAAGTGCTATCAATATTGCTCACAATCCCGTGCAACATTCTCGAACTAAGCATATTGAAGTTTGTCATCATTTCATTCGAGATCATGTTGCCAAATGGGACATTAATCTTAAGCATGTTCGCACCAAAGAGCAATTAGCGGATATTTTCACTAAACCACTTGATGAGAAAGTGTTTTGCAGGTTAAGAGGTGAATTGAACATCATTGATGCTTCAAACTTGGAGTAGAAACTCCATTGGATACATGCAAGACATGAGATTATGACTAATCCTTGATATTTCTCTTATGATGATAATCTTATGTCTTGGATATATTTGCACCTTGCATGTTATCTAACCCATGTAGGTACTTGGATGAATCGAATTCCATGAGATTGTAACCCACTCATATCTTGAGCAATCTCTACATCACCAAGTCTCTACATAATGGTGGTTGAAGACAAGGAAGCACAGAACCATTCAAACATATCCTTTGACAAATTCTATGTTGAGTTTCATGATTGTCATTTTGGACACACAAGTGCTCTTCCTTGCAAAAACTAACCCATGTAGGTAGATGAACTCAAATTCCAAGTGGTGCTCCCAACTCTTGATGAGCTACATCAACCTTGAGAAACCCACACAAGTTCAACTACATGATCAACCCAAGGTATGTCATTCCATCTTAGAGAAGCTTTACTCCAAGTCATGAGTCAAAGCAACTCGACAAGATGCGAATACATCAAGATGCTTAAACGATAAATGGTAACCCCATTTTGAGCTTAAACGATGAGTATGACCTATGATCAAGTGATCTCACTTGACTCCTAAGTCAATATACTCTAACGTAGGTGACCTTGTCGCCGACCATCTCTAGATGAAGTTTACTTGTGTTCTTTTCTGAGCTCTTGCGTTTGTCTCATGCATGTTTGTTTCCCCTTTCTTTCAAAAAAAACTTCATCTAGATTTCTTTCTTTTCTTTTTTGTTCTGCATTCCCTGCATCCAATTCATTGCAAATCTTTCTGTTAATTCCTTGCAAATCCTTGTGAGATCTTACTTGTCTAGTGAGCTGAGGTGACAAGTGTTTTCTCTGCGATGAACTCGGTCTCACCGGTTTGTTGTTTTCGGTCCAACCGAATCCTTTTGGTGCAACCGAAGCATACCACTCGGTGCCACCGATTTCACTAGAGGAAAAACATTTTGCCACTTGTTCCTGCTTTACTTTTGATCCAGCTCCACTCAATGAATCTTGTCCTTTACAAGCATCACACTTTTATTAGTGCTTTGTGTTGTGACTCAAGGACTAAACCCATTCACGACAAATTCCAGAAGGCCCTTCTTGGAAATTGATGTCAAAGGGGGAGAGAGAGATCACATCAAAGCTTATCACTTCGACAGGGGGAGAGAGAGATCTCCAGGGGGAGAGAATACTCAAGAAGAGAGTAATCCTCAAGGATCCCAGATGCTTGGTGTTCAAGAGGAGAGATGCCACATGTCTTCTTGAGGGGAAAGAAAGACATGTTCATATGTGCTTATTTGCATTAGCTCTGTTCATTTGTTTCCTTGAGCTCTGATTTTGCATTTTGCTCTGATTTTCTGTTCCCTATCTTCTCCCAGTATCCCATGCTAGATTCAGGGGAGCAAGACATCTAAGGGAAAGAAATTCCTTAAATTCATTGCACATCTTTACCTTTGGGGACATGTCTATGTGGTACTTAGTACTCACTCTCTACATGTCATCCCAGTCTTGGTATTCTTGTGGTTCCTTCTGTTTGCTCTGGCTAGTAGGTGTATCTGTGTTATCTAACCTTGTTTACGCAGGTTCATTCATCCTAAGCCAACTCAAGACCACAAGGTAAGTATATGCATCACAGTCATGTGTATGAGGAATTCTTGCTGATGTACATATTGTTTGCAAGAAGGACTCATGAGCATGAAGGTACATTTCCCACATACACATTTGTTGCTATTTTTTGCTCTAATGCATATGGCCAAGATACATGTAACACATTGCTTACTCTGTCATGTTCATGCATTCACATGCTTCTATATTCCATATTCTCATGATTGCATACATGTAGGGGGAGCCTATGCTTATTACATGTCTTTCCAAAGCTTTACTTGCTATTCTCTATATATTTATCTAAAGCTTTGATGTATGTTTAGATACGTCCCTTTTATCCAATTGGGATGACTGAAAGCACAAGTGCTCCCTGGGTGGTTTTGGTAATTAATGTCAAGATATCTCTTGTTGGACTAACACTTTTACCTAGTATGTTTTAGACAAGTTCAACAATGGAGTGGCATGGACAAAGGATGTGGAATCCCTTCTAGATGCTAAGGACAAAGGATTGGCTCAAGCTCCAAGCTCAAGACTCTACATTTTATATTTTAGTGATCCAAGATCACATTGAGTCTATAGGAAAAGCCAATACTATCAAGAGGGGATGAGGTGTTGCTTAATAGCTTGCTTGCTCAAAGTGCTTAGTGATATGCTCCAAAGCCCTCAACTACTTTCACACATCCACATATGTCCTAAACCAAAAGTCTAACTCGGCCCCACCGATTCTTTCTATCCGGCGCCACCGAGTTCAGATGTCATAGCCACCGCCACAAACCCTAGGCAAATCGGTCTCACCGAGATGGGATTGTAATCTCTCTGTGTATGTCCATTACCAAAATTGGTCTCACCGAGTTTGAGCAATTGGTAGTACCGAGATTATAATGCAAACTCTCTGGTTAGCTTATTACCAAAATCGGTCCCACCGAGTTTGTGTAATCGGTCTCACCGAGTTTGCCTGACCAATTCTCTGGTTAGCTTATTACCAAAATCGGTCCCACCGAGTTTGTGTAATCGGTCTCACTGAGATTACGTTATGCCCTAACCCTAACCATATCGGTCCTACCGAGTTGCATGTCGGCCCCACCGAAAATCCTAACGGTCACTAGATTTGCTAAATCAGCACGGTCGAGTTTCTCAATTCGGTACCATCGAGTTTGGTAAGTAGTGTGTAATGGTTAGATTTTGTGTGGAGGCTATATATACCCCTCCACCCACTCTTCATTCGTGGAGAGAGCCATCAGAACGAACCTACACTTCCAGCATACATTTTCTGAGAGAGAAACACCTACTCATGTGTTGAGGCCAAGATATTCCATTCCTACCATATGAATCTTGATCTCTAGCCTTCCCCAAGTTGCTTTCCACTCAAATCTTCTTTCCACCAAATCCAAATCCTGTGAGAGAGAGTTGAGTGTTGGGGAGACTATCATTTGAAGCACAAGAGCAAGGAGTTCATCATCAACACACCATTTGTTACTTCTTGGAGAGTGGTGTCTCCTAGATTGGCTAGGTGTCACTTGGGAGCCTCCGACAAGATTGTGGATTTGAACCAAGGAGTTTGTAAGGGCAAGGAGATCGCCTACTTCGTGAAGATCTACCGCTAGTGAGGCAAGTCCTTCGTGGGCGACATCCATGGTGGGATAGACAAGGTTGCTTCTTCGTGGACCCTTCGTGGGTGGAGCCCTCCGTGGACTCGCGCAACCGTTACCCTTCGTGGGTTGAAGTCTCCATCAATGTGGATGTACGATAGCACCACCTATCGGAACCACGACAAAAACATCCGTGTCTCCAATTTCGTTTGAATCCTCCAGTCCCTTCCCTTTACATTCTTGCAAGTTGAATGCTTTACTTTCCGCTGCTCATGTACTCTTTGCATGCTTGCTTGTTATGTATTGTGAGTGTTAAACTTGTGCCTAAACTCCACTTAAACTTAAGGAAGTTAAAAACTGCAACTTTTGGTACTTAGTGTCTAATCACCCCCCCTCTAGACACCTCTTCTCGATCCTTTCAATGACAAGCACTCCTTCCGTTCCACAATACATGCCTTCCATCTGTAAAAATATAGATATATCTAGACATGTTTTAGTATATAGGTACATCCATGATAGAACCAGTCGGATGGTTGAGAACACTACAATTAGTAGCTACAGATGCGTGTGTGACTCCCAGATGCAGAAGCCGGGGGTCATCATCCACCTTTTCGAGAAAAAATAGACGCGTGTGTGAGAGGATGAGTGCGTGCGTGCACCTCTTCTCTTCCTATATAACGTACTAAACTCAGAGTACAAGTTTTTATGGGTGGCACGATGGTGCGTGCGAGAAGTCCCGAGAGATAGGTTTAATGCGTCTAAAAAAGACTAGCCTATAGCTCGCCATGCGGCTATTCCTCTCGAACGCCCCATTACCCGTAAGATATGTATACGATGGTGCCATTTATTGCATGTAGTACACCACGGCTAAGAACACGTGCCCATGTAACGCCATCCGGGAATAGTGCCGCACTTCGAAACTAGAACCGTCAATAAATTTTGAGCTTGCATCTCGTCACATTCCAAATTACTCCACGCTATATTGAATTGCAAACCTGTTCACACCGATCACAACCTAAACGGTTTCCCACTTAGGAGCGTATTAGTACTCGGTTATAAATACTAGTATGCCAAGATGACTGCACATTCCTCCTCAACTCCTCATCCACAAAAACAAACAAGTCATTCAGCATCCTTCCCTTGCGTCTGCCATGGCCAGCGTGAGTTCTGGATTGAGAGATTGCCACTAGGGAGAGGCGAGTATGGATGCGGAAGCACGAGAGATGTCCCGCCTCGCTGCGAAAGTAGCCGACATGTCCCGCCGCGCGGAAGTAGCAGCTCAGAGGTCCCGCCGCGCCGCTGAAGCAGCACGGAGGTCCCACCGCACCGTCGATGCAGCAGACTGGTCCGGCCGCACTGTGGAAGCAGCAAAGATGTCCCGCCGTGCCGCAAATGTAGCAGAGATGTCTCGCCGCGCCGTGGCGGGGTGGGAAAATTTCTCGCGGGCAGGCGACGACTGTTACAGGCGCATGCATGCGATCGTCCATAGCCAGATGGATCAGATCTCCGGCTAGGCAAGGTTGCAGGACGACATGAAAGACTCGTTTGAACAGGCTACCGGCGTCATCCGGCAACTAAGGGAGGGCAATGAGAGGCTCCGGGCCGAGCGTGACCTGCTGAGGGCAAATATCGTCCGAAGTGCAGACCAGCAGGAGGAGACCAGTGCCTTGTTGAAGAGGACCGGCATCATCGTCAAGAAACTTATGGACGAGAATGACATGCTCCGCATCGAGCGCCAAAGGCTGGTGGAGGAATCCGTGGATGTTCTCAAGCAGCGTCTTGAGGACACGAAAGAGCTCATCGCCGCTCGCCGCGGAGACTAGTTCCCGCGGCCTGCAGCAACGCATCAAGAAAGTAGAGATCAGCGAGCCAGATCCTTGTCTTCCTTCTTCTTTTGCCCTTGTGTATTTAGGGCGTAGCCGCATGTGGCTTTTTTAATTATCTTTCTAATTATGTAAGACAATTAATCGTCCTTATATATTCACCAGTCTTGCTATAAGTCGCAGTAGATGCTATATAGGTCCGTCGGACCTTACATCAAGATCCGTGCTTTCAGATTTTCTTTTTTCTCTCTTAAATCTCAGTCAGTGAGACATAGCCACACCATTAAACAGAGGCTCGGGCGCCATTAATGGAGACCTTGGGAGAGAGGTAGACGGCAGATGGAGGTCAAAGGGCTCTCCTCGCGATAAGCACGCACAGGGGTCTGATCGCACGCCTCTCGTACTCAAATAGCTACCCTGCATGGCGCCTCCTAGCTAATAAAAAATGGGGATGCATGGCGACACGTAAATGGTAGTAAATAGAACGCCAACGGTTTCAATAATACTTGTGTTTTCGATTGTAACGTGACAGCACTTGTTCCAAAATGACTTTGTTGATTGTTAATGTGTGCGCCTTCGCAAATCGGACATGGCACCAAGCCAAGTTTCATTATTTTCATGCGTGTTTTGGATTTACAGGAATTAAAAAACTAAGTTTATCAATGTTTTCAGCCCAGCCACGACGCCCAGAATTTTGAATTTCATTCCCATTTCTTGCATGGAACCTAGAATTTACCCGAGGACACACATGTGATTTTTCAACCAACTTTGGTGCACTAGAACTTGTGCTTGTATTTCAAATTTAAATTATGCACACAAAGGTGATACGTTCCCTCTCAGAACCACGAGCCTTCTTGAGAGAAGCTCCGATTTGCAAGAAGCTTATACCCAAATTTGTTCCTATTCGGCCAATTTTTTTACCATGGCATGGTACTACAATGACATGACACCATGCCAAGTATCATGATTTTAAAACCAAGTTTCTCAATGTTCTCGACCGAGCCACGATGCCCAGATGTTTGAATTTTGTTCTCATTTTTTGCATGGGACCTAGAAATTCACCCGAGGACACAAATGTGATTTTTCAACCAACTTTGGTGCGCGGGAGCATGTGCTTGTAGTTCAAATTTGAATTATGCACATTAAATGACCAAAAACTCAATTAATGTGTAAAAAAGGCCAAACAAAGCCGGAATGATTTCCAAAATTTAATAGGGAACTCATGTAGTTCTATGTTGCCTTTGTAAATAAACTCAAGGGGGACAACGTATATCGTTTCACACTCAAAGGTGGCACGCTCCCTCTCAGAACCACAAGCCTTCTTGAGAGAAGCTTCGGTTTGCAAGAAGCTTATACCAAAATATGTTCCTATTCGGCCAATTCTTTTACCACAACATGGTAGTACCATGACATGACACCCATGCCAAGTTTCATGATTTTCAGACGTGTTTTGGATTTACAAGAATTTAAAAACCAAGTTTCTCAATGTTCTCGGCCGAGCCACGATGCCCAGATGTTTGAATTTTATTCTCATTTCTTGCATGGGACCTAGAAATTCACCTGAGGACACAAATGTGATTTTTCAACCAACTTTGGTGCACGAGAGCATGTGCTTGTAGTTCAAATTTGACTTATGCACATTAAATGACCAAAAACTCAATTAATGTATAAAAAACGACAAACGAACCCGGAATAATTCCAAAATTTAAAAGGGCACTCATGTAGTTCTATGTTGCCTTTGTTAAGAAACTCAAGGGTGGGGGGCAGCATATATCGTTTCACACTCAAAGGTGGCACGTTCCCTCTTAGAACCACGAGCTTCCAAATTGGCCCAATTTTTTACCACAACATGTTAGTGCCATGACATGACACCATGCCAAGTTTCTTGATTTCCAGACGAGTTTTGGATTTACATGAATTTAAAATCTAAGTTTCTCGACGTTCTGGGCCGACTCACGACGCCCAGATGTTTCAATTTCATTCTCATTTCTTCCATGGGACCTAGAAATTCAACCAAGGACACACATGTGATTTTTCAACCATCTTTGGTGCACCGGAGCATGTGCATGCAGTTCATATTTAGATTATGCACTTTAAAAGTCCAGAAACTCAATTAATGTATAAAAAGGCCAAACGAACCCGAAATAATTCCAAAATTTAACAAGGCGCTCATATAGTTCTATGTTGCCTTTGTAAAGAAAATTAGGGGGGAGGCAGCGTATATCGTTTCGCACACAAAGGTGACACATTCCCTCTCGGAACCACGAGGCTTGTTGAGAGAATCTCTGGTTTTGCAAGAAGCTTATACCAAAACTTGTCCCAATTCAGCCAAAAATTATACATATGAAAACAGGGTTTAGATTATCCCAAACATCTCGCTACCTAGACCAATAATGTACTATGATTTGAATTCAACATAAAATGGATACAAATATTTGAATTGGAGAGCGTATGGTACATGTAGTTCATAGTGAAATATGATTACTGCTATATGCATGTTTTTTGTTATCAAGATAATATTTAAATTATTGTATAACTTGACAACAATCGTATTCAAATAAGGAAAATTGATTCAAATTTAGTCCATATGGTAGACGACAATATATATGTTCACATGGTGGAGTAAAATGTTCATATATGATGGAAGATCAAAATGTACGACTACATCAATTATAAACCGCAAGGTCACCTAACTGATATATTCGAATTCAACATAACATGGATTCAAAAATTGAAATTCGAGATCATGGCATCTGTAATCATATAAAAAGGGACATTACTCTTTCTTTGGTGGGAATTGATTTGTTTTTTGTTGTTGTTGAGGGAAGTGCGAATCGATTTGGTACTGTGCAGGGTAATCTTGTTCTCCCGATTTTTTTACATTTTTCTTGTAGTTTTTTCAATGGCATCTATAGAAATATAGTAAAAGGGGACATGACTCTCTTGTGTCTTGTATGAATTGTTTTTTTACATGTTAAATTTGTTCTGCCGAACAAGGAATCTGCACCTTGTTATCCCGAAATTTTCAAGCTCGAGTATCTTTTGTCTCACCTGCTTTGAAACTACCGCTTCTTCAACCCGCGCCGCGCCTTGTTATCCCAAAATTTGGACGCGCGCGAGAACTCCCTCCTCATCCGAAATCGCTCCCGCAGCCCAGACACGCAAAATCCCCCTTCTACCCCTCAGCCGGAAATGAAGCTCCACGTCGTGGTGTCAAAACTGGTGGGGGTACGCTGGTAACTTACCCTACATTTCGAACAAGCGCGTCCCTAAGCTTGGCACCCCCTCCCCCTTCGCCCCGCCCATTCATACACCGAGGCCGCCAAAACCCGCGAAACCCCACGCTCCTCCGTCGGCCTCCCGACCGCCGCCCAGCTGGAGACTCTTCCCCGACTACGCCGTCCATCGCGACAGCTCGCGTCCCTCATCCACCGCACCGGATGAGGATCCGTTGTCGATCTCGTCATCCCGCCGGATCAGCCGCCCCGTACTCCACCTCCAAGGAGCTGCCCCGACGTTCGCCTAGTCTATCGCGCCACCTCAGTCCCCACAGCGCCATCTTGACCTGCCCCATCGAAACCGCAGCACCCTCACCAATTCCTACGATGAAGCCGAGGCCAACTCGGCGCAACCAAGGAGGTTCTGCACTCACCGCTGCATTTTATCTTTTATTCGATCTCACGGGGTTGCCGGTGCTCGATACCGAGCAGACATGGCGGGTCTCCATCGACGACGCCATCGCCGGCCACATCATCTAGGGCGTCTCTCCCCCATGTCGTTGCTTCCTCGGCGGAGACTTCCACAATGGTACTAGCTGTAGCTGCTCCGGCTCTCGCTCGCGTTGCAGCTCTATTCTTGCTGTTGGTCGCGCTGCTGCACTGCTCCTGCTTTCGTTCGTGCTGCTGCTCTGCTCTTGCTCTCGCTTGCGCTGCTGCTGCTGCTGCACGACCTCCGACAGCTACAGGAGTTGTTGCTTTACCACTCGCTCGCGGTGCTACTGCACGAGATGCTCTCTTCTAGTGCGTTCCCTGCTTGAGCGTCTGTTGATTTAGATCACTGCTTCTCTGCTACTAGTGCTTGAACGCCCTAAACATCTATTGCAATGCTCTGTTACTAGTTCAATCAGTTTCAACAGTAAAATTCAGTTTTTACTGTGAAGTTCATTTTCTTCAGTTAAGTTCAGAGTGAACAGTACTTAAAGCATCTGTCGGAGCGGCCGTGGCGCGGCTCATGCGTTTTACATCTAGCACTTTTTGGTGATGTATTTTACATCATCTATTGCAGATGATATTAGGGTCCCACTTCAGATTAATGTTGTTTGTCTTGTCATGCTTCAGCCTCGTCGCCATACACCTTAGCGGAGCTGCTCCAACGATGGAACCGTCCATCACAGCAGAGCAGTACCCTCGGCACCATTTCCAGAGGCCTCGGATCTTCTTCCCCGCCTCCGATAGTCACACCAGCATCATCACCATGCTCCACGTCCAACCCAATGATGCTGAGGTCCACAAGGCTATGCCAAAGAGGTTGTACACTCGTTGCATCACTTTGTTTCTCCATTCCTCTGTTCTTCCAATTCATGTGAGCCAAACACACAAGTTGACTGAAATCCTATGTTTCCAAATGCTCTGTTTTGCACGTGCATTGCTATCCTATTCCTGTGTTTTTCCTGTCCCTGCATTTATAGAATCCTCCAATTCTAAGGAGCCCTTACAGATTTGCTTCATTTTCAGATTGGCGTCAAAGAAATCTCTGTGTGTTATGTCCTGCTCTTCCCGTGTCGTCATCCACCCCACCTGAGGTGCACCATCGACAGAAGCGTTCACTGCAGCAGAGATCCCCCTACATACTTTCTTTCTCCACCTTAGATCATCTTCCCTGTTGCCGGCAGCCACGCCAACTGCATTACCATCATCGACTGAGCAGATGAACCTGAGGACTACACAGTTCTGGAAGAGAGGTCGCAGTCTTTCGTGTTTGCTTACCTTATACACCGGTTATTATTACCTGCTAGTTTATCGTTCAATCTTGAGTTTTGAATTGCCGATGGGTCTCATATCGAGCCAGCAACGAATAATATCTGTCTACTATATGGTTCATCTGGGGTCTTCTATGTGGTTCGTGTTGGGTGGGCAACAAACAATGGATGATCCATTGTCTATCTTTTTAAACTTAAGCTATAATCTACCTGCTATCATTAGTTTTGGATCCATCCACTCGTTTGCTACCATCAGTCTTGATTTTTGCATGCACACCTTAGGCCTTACAAAATCTAACTATTTTTTTATTATGCATGTCAGATATTGTACACAATCGTACTGAACATGTAGAGAAAAAGAGAAGACCATTGCGTGCGAATATCATGTCATCAGACGCCGCTCCATGGTGGGAGAAGTGCCCCCCTCCTGCATTTCCAGATTGTATTCCAGAGGAAGATAACTATTCAGATGGAGATTCAGAAGGAGCCGACCACGCCTGTTTACCACCTGAGGTGTTTGCTCTAACCTGGCATGCTGATGTTGGTCATATCATGCATATGGCGCCTTGCATTGCTTACATTATACATCTTATATGTCATCAGCTTAGTTTAGATTTGCTTTGTGTGAATGCCACCTGTTTGGTTTCTATATCATACTCACACCATTCCTAAATATTTTTCTTTTTAGAGATTTCAACAAGTGACTACATACGGAACAAAATGAGTGAATCTACACTTTAAAGTATGTCCATATACATCCGTATGTGGTAGTCCATTTGAAATCTCTAAAAAGAAAAATATTTAGGAACAGAGGCAGTATATGGGAATTATGCAATGCCATCTTCTTTAGGCAGGCATCATATACGTGAATCATGCAATGCCATCCTGTTTAGCCGGTCATCGTATATGTGAATTGTATCGTGCCATATTTTTTTCCTTAATGTATTCCATTTGTTAACAATGTTTATACATTCATCTACTCTTCCTGTGGATCAGCCATTTGAGTCTGTTATGGGAAAATCTAGAGTGAAAACAAGGTCTTCTGAGCAGTCAGTGCTTCCTGTCGATGCAGATTTCTTGCTGGTTACAGATAGCTCCTCAGAGGAGGATTCAGGGAGAGATGACCTGTTGTATTCCCCCCCGCCCGAGGTGCATGCTCTAACTTGGCTGGGTTATATTGCTCATATCATGCATATGGTGTCTTGCATTGCCATGCCATCTGCTTAGATTAGACATGCTTTGTGTGAATGCCTCTTGTTTGCTTTCTATATCAAATATGTGAATTATGCAATGCCATGTTTTTCAGCCAGTTATCATATATGTGAATTATGCACCGCCATGGAGCCAGGCATCATATATGTGAATTATTTCATGCCATATTTTTTTCATTACATATTCCATTTGTTGACAATCTGTGTATATTGAACTACTCTTCATGTGTATCAGCCATTTGAGCTGGTTATGGAAAAATCTGGGGTGAAAACAAGGTCTTCAGAGCAGGCAATGGTACCTGTTGAAGCATATATCTCGATGGTTACAGGGAGCTCCTCAGAGGAGGATTCAGAGACAGATGACCAGTCCTATATCCCACCTGAGGTGTATGCTCTAAGTTGCAATGTTTATATTTCTCATATGATGCATATGGTGTCTTGCATTGCTTAGTTTAGACATCATATGCACAATATTGAATTCTATCTGCTTAGTTTAGAGATCATACATGCGAGTGCCAGCTGCTTAGTATATGAATCAATTATGTCAATTATATCATGCCATCCTGTATACTTAGACAACATGTATGTGAATTATTTCATCCCAACCTATTTTAGAAAGACATCATATAGTTTTGTCATGTCATCCTGTTTAGGTACTCATCATATGTTGAATTATGCCATTATATCCTGTTAAGTTATCCATCATATATCTGAAACTGTGTCATGCTATCCTGTTTAGTTAGGCATCATATATGTGAAATTGTGTCATGCTGTCCTGTTTGGTTAGACAACATATATGTGAATTACCACATCTGTCTATCATACAATGTCTGTACATTCAATTTCTTTTCTTGTTTATCAGCCATTTGAATTGGAGGGGGTGATGGCAGTATCTAAGGGAGCAAAAACCCGTTCTTCACAAAAGACAGTGCTACCCGTCGATGCAGATAGAACCATGGTTGTACTGGCCCACAAACTAGCCCCACCACACATAATCGAGACTCTTCCAGATTGCACACTTACACCGTTGGGCAGAGAACCAGCTACAACCCATCTAACCGCAACCCCAGCGGATAGTAACCCACTTATAGTTGACAAAGCACCATGTCCACCACAGAGTACCCCCACACGAGCAGTTTGTAAAGCTACTGCAGTGCCCAAAGCACGAAGACCACCACAGCTAACCCAAACTCCACGTTTAAAGCAGAAGAGCAACTGTTCTCAGGTCAGATTCCTATAGCTATGGTCCATACTCCTTTGCTGTTGCATCACTGTATTTACTCATACCAACTACTTTCGAATTTGAAGGATCCAATTGAAACTCCAATGGCGCAACAGGTATGTTTTAAACCTATTTCTTTAACTGGATTGCTGTTCTAACTTCTTGCTCTATGTTGATTTCAGTTTAAGTTGTATAAACAGTTATGTTCTCATGTGATGCACATTACAAGTGCTGCCAATGCTGTGTAGTTTCTCACACTTATATTCTGTCTATGCTGCTGTGTCTTAAAAATATATGAGTTGAACTGTGTCTCTATCTTGATTAGGGAACATAAACTAGAATGATATGGACAATACAGTGACCATAGTACATAGATATATGTTTGTTTCATGCTGTTATCCTGTCCACCTTACTACTGAACCGGTTTACCAAAATGAGTTTCGTATACTACAAGCTAAACCTGTGATGTGTCTGCTTGTTTCTCTTGTAGTATGCAAACAGAATATTGGAGAAGAGCACCCCACTATGCAATGGTAGAGAAAGTAATGCAGATAAGGTTCAAGATAGTGAGACAACCCTGTTGGTCTCCAAGAAAGGTGATAAAAACGATCTTGTAGACAGTGAGAAAACCCCACAGTCCTGCGTTGATGTAGTGTTCGAGTTACTGGCCAGTACCGCTGGCACAAGCTCTTCGAACTCGCTGCCTGAATCACTTCGGCTTCTTCAGTCTCAGCTACAAGCTGAAAGGCATCAGTCAGCTGTGCTGCGGCAAGAAGCCGAAGGACTGAGGAAGTCCCTGCAGAATTCAGATGCGTACTTTCTTGTGCAACAGCAGGCGCTGGAGGATTTAAGCGCCAAACAAGAGAAAGTTAATAAGCTTGCTAAGCATCTTGCCAGCATTATGGGTACCCAGGATATTGTTTCTTGAACTCTAATGAAGTGGTTTCAGTTCTGGACTTGTTTCGCTGCGGTGTTTATATGCTGCTTTGTTCCCTATACTTGCACTGGTGGCGAACTTTGATGCCCAGTGGATGCAATATGTGTAATATCCGTGATAGCCTAGCATAAGTTGCTTGCTTATTTATTTCCTTGTTGTCTTGTTTATTTGTTTGCTTGTAGTCAGTGCAGTTCTTTTTCCGTGGTTTGCTTGTGGCTGCAATAACCTATTTTTTAAACTAGGCCACAATAACCATGGGCTAATATTTACTGTAGTGACACTGGGCCTCCTACGGGCCATAGAAACAGTGGGCCTTCTACGGTCCGTAGAAATAGTAGGCCTTCTATGGGCCGTAGAAACAATGGGCCTTCTATGGGCCGTATCATCAATGGGCCTTCTACGGGCCATAGAAACAATGGGCCTTATACGGGCCGTATGATTGGCCAAACATGGGCCAATAACAGGCCGCATTATGGCCGTAAACGGGCTAGAGTTGGAATCGTCCGTTATGGGCCGAACATAACGGGCCATCATTAATAGGCCGTATTTGATGACGCTATGAAAATGGCCCAACGTATTAACGGACCACAAACGGGCCGACTGTAACCATGGGCTGAATTTGGCCCACAAGCAGAAAATGACAGTAACGGACGTAAGTAAACCAATGCTAGAAATGAGCCCAAGAATAATTGGGTTCTGAGAAGGCCGAAAGATAACATGGGCTAGAAATGGCCCAACGGAATAACGGGCCGTTAATGGGTATAAAGTGATGCACTGTTCATTATGGGCCAGTTTCACCACGGGCCGTTAATGGGTGTAAAGTGATACACTGTTCCTTACACGCCAGTTTCACCACGGGCCGTTAATAGGCCAAGAGTTACATGGGGCCTCATATGGGCCGAAAGACGTCATGGGCCATACATGGGCCAGAAGTGAAAACGGGCTGGAATCATATTGGATGGCCCAGATGACGCTGCTGGGCCTAATTCGGATAGGGAGTAACGGGCCTTGGGTTAGCGGGCTGTAAATGGGTTATATGCGAACAGGCCGTTAACAGGCTTTCCATGGGCTGGCCCGCCACCTTTTGACCAAGTCAAACGGGCCGACCTTTTCACAGGAATGGGCCTCTGTTGGGCCGTGCCATGTGTCAACGTATCATAGGCGACTTCTGTCTAATGAGTGGATGACATCTGTCCCAACGATGAGCTGACATGTGTTTCCTCCAGCTAATGATGATTTTACACGTGGAAAATCCCCATTGGTCGGGGCTGTTAACGGGTTATCGGATCCGAAACCCGACCCGATAGCTTAATGGCATTCCGTTACAGTGGATGCCAGTTGGTCACCCTTGACGAAAGCACTTCTATGACGCGTGATTTATCGTCATGGAAGTGGACACTTTCATGATGATAATTTTGGTAATGTCATGGAACACTTCTACGACAGCACAGGTATGACTATCTTGATTCTGTCATAAATTTGTCATGGATGTACATGCATGACAAAAAACACAACCTACTGTGACAAACACGTATCATCACGAAAGTGTATTTTTTTGTAGTGCGAGCAATAATAATAAAACTCAGATGACAACACTTTCCCAAAACAATCATAATATGATATAACAAAATGGTATCTCGCTAGCCCTTTCTGAGACCGCAAAACATAAATGCAGAGCACCTTTAAAGATCAAGGACTGACTAAACATTGTAATCCATGGTAAAAGAGATCCAGTCAAGTCATACCCAATATAAACCAATAGTAATGAATGTAAATGGCAGTGCGCTCTCCAGCGGGTGCTTTTTAATAAGAGGATGATGATTCAACATAAAAGTAAATAGATAGGCCCTTCGCAGAGGGAAGCAGGGATTTGTAGAGGTGCCAGAGCTCGATTTTAAAATAGAGATGAATAACATTTTGAGCGGCATACTTTCACTGTAAACACAACAACTATAAGATGGCGATATCTTCCATACTACATGCATTATAGGCAGTTCCCAAACAGAATGGTAAAAGTTTATACTCCCCCACCACCAACAAGCATCAATCCATGACTTGCTTGAAACAACGAGCGCCTCCAACTAACAAAAGCCCTGGGGGAGTTTTATTTAATTATATTGATTTGCTTTGATCTTTTTGGATCATGGGACTCGGCATCCCGGTTACCGGCCCTTTCTCGTGAATGAGGAACGAAGTCCACTCCTCTTGCGAATAACCCACCTAGCATGGAAGATACAGACAACCCTAGTTGAAACATGAGCTGCTCGAGCATACAAAACATAATTTCATTTGAAGGTTTGGAGTTTGGCACATACAAATTTACTTGGAATGGCAGGTAGATACCGCATATAGGAAGGTATGGTGGACTCATATGGAACAACTTTAAGGTTTAAGGAGTTTGGGTGCACAAGCAGTATTCCCGCTTAGTACACATGAAGGCTAGCAAAAGACTGGGAAGCGACCAACTGAGAGAGCGACAATAGTCATGAACATGCATAAAATTAATTTACACCGAGTGCAAGCATGAGTAGGATATAATCCACCATGAACATAAATATCGTGAAGGCTATGTTGATTTGTTTCAACTACATGCGTGAACATGTGCCAAGTCGAGTCACTCAATTCATTCAAAGGAGGATACCATCCCATCATACCACATCACAATCATTTTAATAGGATGTTGGCACGCAAGGTAAACCATTATAACTCATAGCTAATCAAGCATGGCACAAGCAACTATAATCTCTAAATGTCATTGCAAATATGTTTACTTCATAATAAGCTGAATCGGGAACGATAAACTCATCATATTTACAAAAACAAGAGAGGTCGAGTTCATACCACCTTTTCTCATCTCAATCAGTCCATCATATATCATCATTATTGCCTTTCACTTGCACGACCGAACGGTGTGTATAATAATAATAGGGCACGTGCATTGGACTAAGCTGGAATCTGCAAGCATTCAACTCAAGAGAGAAGACAAAGTAATATGGGCTCTAAGTTAAATCAACAATCATGCATATGAGAGCCACTAAACATTTTCAATATGGTCTTCTACTCTCGACCCCCAAAGGAAAGAAAAGAAAATAAAACTATTTACATGAGAAAGCTCCCAACAAGTAAAAGAAGAACAAGAAATCTTTTTGGGTTTTCATTTAATTGCTACTACAAGTAAGGAAATTAAACTAACTATTTTTTTTGGTTTTCTTAAGGTTTATCAAACACACAAGAAGAAAGCTAGAAAAAGAAAATTCAACTAGCATGGATAATACAATGAAAGAGTATGAGCACCGACAAATAGAATATTGTGTGAACATAAATGTAAAGTCGGTGAGAAATACGTACTCCCCCAAGCTTAGGCTTTTGGCCTAAGTTGGTCTATTGCCAAGGACCGCGACTACTCTCCCCGGTGTACTAAGGGGTGTAATCAGGATACCACTGGCTGGCCATCTCCTCCGGATTCCACTGGTAAGATGATGAACGATAAGGGTCCTGTGGAGGTTCCGGCTCAAGCTCTGGAGCGGATGCTTGGCCTCGAGGAGCGTACACCGCTTCCGGCATGACGAGGTAATTAACTGCAGTCAAATCAAACAACAGAGGCACATGCATGATAATAGTCTCATTGTGTTTCTTATTAAATCTTAAGTTATACAGGAGCATCTTATCATCATTGTGAACAATAAACTCATGCGCTACCATGCTCCTGTAATCTAAAAGGTAAGGAGGCAATATTGTCTCCTCTTTCTCATGATGCCTAATAGGTATCTCAAAATGGTTAGCTAGACGTGCAGCATAGATACCTCAAAAAATGGGTCCTTTTGTACGGTTCAGGCTTAGCCGCTTAGCAATAACGACACCCATACTAAAACTATTATCTCCAAACAAGGCATGGAATAGAATAATAATATTAGGAACATTGAAGTTTCCACTATTTCCATGACCAATTAAGCATCGACTAGCAAATAAGGCAAAGTAGCATAAAACAAGAAAGTGTATGCTAGAGATTCTCGCATCGAAACCCTTCTTTGGATCCCCTACAGTAATGTTGTTAACAAAGCCATTCACATCTTTACGATGTGGTTCATCTAATTTACCATCAAAGGGTATTCTACATACCACGCAAAAATTATGTAAAAAATTTCCATATAAATAAAATGATACCGATGGAGGTGATTTCTTAGGATAGTAATAAAAGTTCTGCACGAAAGTATTGGTGAGTAAGAGATACTGATCGATCCAGTCGTGGAGGAAGTCGGTGAGGCCTGCATTTTCAATCAAAGAATAAAAGTCTTCATAAATCCCGGCTTCTCTCAAGAAATTATCACAGGGCCATTCACACGGTCGTACTTCCGCTACGCGAGGAAGATTATACTTGGCCTTTTCCTTCTCTTTAGCTTGTTTTTCCTGGGAGCATTGGCTAGAAGAGCCCCTCAAAAATCTCCTTATCATTTTCTGAAAATTTCTGAAATTTTTAGTAACTTCAAAATAAAAGTAAATAAAACTAAACAAGATTGGTAGCAACTACTCCCATAAGTGCCTAGAGCCTATATCATGCATTAGAATTCCTTGGGACCTCATAAATTTGACATGCAAGCTCAAGAACAGGGTCACCTATACAACAAAATTTTGCAATGAATAAAGCACTAGAACAAAAACTAATTGGATCAATGGAGGAGTCACATTCCAAGCAACAATCTCCCAAAGCAGTTTTGTTAATGGAAGTTTGAGCAAGGAGATCGAAAATCGTAGCAAAATGAGCTAGAACTCGTGCTTGAGCTGGATGGGGATTTTTTTGGGAAGAAGATGGAGTGTGTGGGTGTAGGAATAAGTGGAGGGGGGCCACCCTGGGCCCACGAGACAGGGGCCGCGCCCAGGGGGTGTGGGCGCGCCCTCCACCCTCGTGGTCAGGTGCTTTCCCCTCCTGCAGTGTTTTCAGTGCCTAAAATCCTCAAATATTCCATAAAAAATCATACTAAATTTGCAGGGCATTTGGATCACTTTTATTTTCGGGATTTTTTTATTGCACGGATAATTCAGAAAACAGACAGATAATACTATTTTTTCTTTATTTAATCTAAATAACAGAAAGTAAAAAGAGGGTTTAGAAGGTTGTGCCTGCTAGTTTCATCCATCTCATGATCATTAAAATGAATCCACTAACAAGGTTGATCAAGTCTTGTTAACAAACTCATTCCGAATAACACGGAACCGGAGAAATTTCGAATAACACTAGGTTACCTCAACGGGGATATGAACATTCCCAACAATATGAATATCATACTTTTTCTTGACAGTAGGAAGAGGAAATTCAAAACCTCCAATAATGATAGTTGGACTTTTTCCAATAGAACTGATGCTATGAACTTGAGGTTGTTTCCTCTGAAAGTGTACCGTATGCTCATTACCATTAACATGAATAGTGACATTGCCTTCGTTGCAATCAATAACAGCCCCTGCAGTATTAAAAAAGGGTCTACCAAGGATAATTGACATACTATCGTCCTCGGGAATATCAAGAATAACAAAGTTCGTTAAGATAGTGACATTTGCAACCACAAGAAGCACATCCTCACAAATACCGACAGGTATAACAATTGATTTATCGGTGATTTGCAAAGATATTTCAGTAGGTGTCAACTTATTCAATTCAAGTCTACTATATAAAGAAACAGGCATAACAAAAACACCGGCTCCAAGATCACATAAAGCAGTTTTAACATAGTTTCTTTTAATGGAGCATGGTATAGTTGGTACCCCGGGGTCTCCAAGTTTCTTAGGTATTCCACCCTTAAAAGTATAATTAGCAAGCATGGTGGAAATTTCAGCTTCCGGTATCTTTCTTTTATTTGTAATGATATCCTTCATATACTTAGCATACGGATTTACTTTAAGCATATCAGTTAAGCGCATACGTAAGAAGATAGGTCTAATCATTTCAGCAAAGCGCTCAAAATCCTCATCATCCTTTGTCTTGGATGGTTTAGGAGGAAAGGGCATGGGTTTCTGAACCCATGGTTATCTTTCCCTACCGTGCTTCCTAGCAACAAAATCTCTCTTATCATAACGTTGATTCTTTGATTGTGGGTTATCAAGATCAACAGCAGGTTCAATCTCTACTTCATTATCTTTGCTAGGTTGAGCATCAACATGAACATTATCATTAACATTATCACTAGGTTCATGTTCATCACCTGATTGTGTTTCAGCATCAGAAATAGAAATATCATTGGGATTCACAGGTGTGTCTACAACCGGTTCACTAGAAGCATGCAAAGTCCTATCATTTTTCTTTTTCTTCTTTTTAGAAGAACTAGGTGCTTCTAAATTATTTCTCTGAGAATCCTGCTCGATTCTCTTAGGGTGGCCTTCAGTATACAAAGGTTCCTCAGTCATTCTACCAGTTCTAGTAGCCACTCTAACAGCAAAGTCGTGTTTATTATTTAATTCATCAAGCAAATCACTTTGAGCTTTAAGTACTTGCTCAACTTGAGTGGTAACCATAGAAGCATATTTGCTAATGAGTTTAAGTTCACCTTTAACTCTAGCCATATAATCACTCAAGCGTCCCATCTCAAAAGCATTATTCTTTAATTCTCTACCAACATAAGCATTAAAACTTTCAAGTCTAGCCATAAAGTCATCGAATTCATCTAAGTATGGGCTATGAAATTTAGTAGACGGGATTTCAACTTTATCATATCTATAGAGAGAATTTACCTTTACTACCTGTGTCGGGTTATCAAGACAATGTGTTTCTTCAACAGGCGGTATATTAAGACCATGTATTACTTCAATAGGTGGTAAATTCTTAACATCTTCAGCTTTAATACATTTTTCTTTCATTGATTTCTTTGCCTCTTGCATATCTTCAGGACTGAGATATAGAACGCCCCTCTTCTTCGGAGTGGGTTTAGGAATAGGCTCAAGAGTTGGCTCAATTGGCTCAGGAATTGCCTCAGGAATTGGCTCAGGAGGAGTCCAATTGTTTTCATTAGTCAACATATTATTCAATGGTAATTCAGCTTGGTCGACTGTTCTTACCCTGAAAACACAAGCAACACAACTATCCAAGTAGTCCTTGGAAGCATCGGTTAGTCCATTATAAAAGATATCAAGTATTTCATTTTTCTTAAGAGGATGATCAGGCAAAGCATGAAGTAATCGGAGAAGCCTCCCCCAAGCTTGTGGGAGACTCTCTTCTTCGATTTGCACAAAATTATATATTTCTCGCAAGGCAGCTTGTTTCTTATGAGCAGGAAAATATTTAGCAAAGAAGTAATAAATCATATCCTGGGGACTACGCACACAACCAGGATCAAGAGAATTAAACCAAGTCTTAGCATCACCCTTTAATGAGAATGGAAATATCTTAAGGATATAATAATAGCGAGACTGCTCATCATTAGTAAACAGGTTGGCTATATCATTCAACTTGGTAAGATGTGCCATAATAGTTTCAGATTCAAGGCCATAAAAAGGATCAGATTCAACCAAAGTAATTATTTCAGGATCAACAGAGAATTCATAATCCTTATCGGTAACATAGATAGGTGAAGTAGCAAAAGCAGGGTCAAGTTTCATTCTAGCATTAAGAGATTGTTGCTTCCATTTAGCTAATAATTTTTTAAGATCATATCTATCTTTGCAAGCAAAGATAGCTCTAGCAGCTTCCTCATTCATAACATAACCCTCAGGAAAAACAGGTAATTCATAATCAGGGGGAGAACTCTCATCATCACTATCATCAATAATAGCATCTTCAATAATTTCATTCTCTCTAACCCTAGCAAGTTGTTCATCAAGAAATTCACCTAATGGCAAAGTAGTATCATGCACAGAAGTAGTTTCATCATAAGTATCATGCATAACAAAAGTGGCATCATCAATAACATGTGACATATCAGAATTCATAGCAGTGGTAGGTTTAGGTGTCGCAAGCTTACTAATAACAGAAGGAGAATCTAGTGCAGAGCTAGATGGCAGTTCTTTACCTCCCCTCGTAGTTGAGGGCAAAATCTTAGTTCTTTCGTCTTTCAAGTTCCTCATAGTGATCAGCAGATATAAATGCCAAGTGACTCAAAGAATAGAGCTATGCTCCTCGGCAACGGTGCCAACAATTAGTCTTGATAACCCACAAGTATAGGGGATCGCAACAGCTTTCGAGGGTAGAGTATTCAACCCAAATTTATTGATTCGACACAAGGGGAGCCAAAGAATATTCTCAAGTATTAGCAGTTGAGTTGTCAATTCAAACACACCTCGATAACTTAGTATCTGCAGCAAAGTATTTAGTAGCAAAGTAGTATGATAGTAATGGTAACAGTGGCAAAAGTAAAGATAATAGTTTTGTAGGAATTGTAACAGTAGCAACGGAAAAGTAAATAAGCGAAGCACAATATGTGAAAAGCTCATAGGCATTGGATCAGTGATGGATGATTATGTCGGATGCGATTCTTCATGTAATTGCTATAACATAGGGTGACACAGAACTAGCTCCAGTTCATCAATGTAATGTAGGCATGTATTCTGAATATAGTCATACGTGCTTATGGAAAAGAACTTGCATGACATCTTTTGTCCTACCCTCCCGTGGCAGCAGGGTCCTAGTGGAAACTAAGGGATATTAAGGCCTCCTTTTAATAGAGAACTAGAACAAAGCATTAGCACATAGTGAACACATGAACTCCTCAAACTATGGTCATCACCGAGAAGTATCCCGATTATTGTCACTTCGGGGTTGTCGGATCATAACACATAATAGGTGACTATAGACTTGCAAGATAGGATCAAGAACACACATATATTCATGAAAACATAATAGGTTCAGATCTGAAATCATGGCACTCGGGCCCTAGTGACAAGCATTAAGCATAGCAAAGTCATAGCAACATCAACCTCAGAACATAGTGGATACTAGGGATCAAACCCTAACAAAACTAACTTGCTTACATGCGAAATCACATCCAACCCATCACCATCCAGCAAGCCTACGATGGAATTACTCACGCACGGCAGTGAGCATCATGAAATTGGTGATGGAGGATTGTTGATGATGACGACGACGACGAATCCCCCTCTCCGGAGCCCCGAACGGACTCTAGATCAGCCCTCCCAAGAGAGATTAGGGCTTGGCGGCGGCTCCGTATCGTAAAACACGATGAAACTTTCTCTCTGATTTTTTTCTCCGCGAAACGGAACATATGGAGTTGGAGTTGAGGTCGGTGGAGCATCAGGGGGCCCATGAGATAGGGGGGTGCGCCCCCCACCCTCGTGGACAGAGTGTGGGCCCCCTGGCCTTGATTCTTTCGCCAGTATTTTTTATATTTTCCAAAACTTATCTCCATGGATTTTCAGGTCATTCCGAGAATTTTTGTTTTCTGCACAATAAACAACATCATGGCAGTTCTGCAGAAAATAGCGTCAGTCCGGGTTAGTTTCATTCAAATCATGCAAGTTAGAGTCCAAAATAAGGGCAAAAGTGTTTGGAAAAGTAGATACGTTGGAGACGTATCACATATCACCCAGAAACAAGCAAAGAGATGATAGGTTTTGCACATGTATAAACAAAGATGATAACTGTGCTGTCAGTTCCATCCAATTTCAAATTATAAAATAAAGAGTAAGTTCAAAATATCAATAGCATAATTTGGCATTATTCATAATGCGGGGAGGTTCACCACACTACTGGATTACCAAGTCAACATAACAAGCATATATGAAGGGCAAAGACAATCATTATATCTATTTTGGTTAATGTGCATGGCATGTTGTTCATATCATCAGCCACATTAGTATGATAAAACAGGAGATGACAAGGTGCAAACATGGGCTGCTTCACCACACACTGGATTATAGATCCATGAAAACAAGCATACATATAGGGAGTATTGAGTAATGTGCATGGTATGAATAAGGAATTTGGTTTTACAAGTAAAACTTGGAACTTATGGTTCTTGCGAACATGCATTTTGATAGAAACAACAAACTAAATAGCAGTAAACGATAGGGAGTATGAGAAAATTAAACAACAGTTGAGTATAAAGGCTTTAGAAGGACTGATTTATATTAACAGTTAACACCGGCTTTATAATGCCCTTCTCCATGTCAAGGGGAGGATAACTCAAGAATTTCAGCACATAATCTTCTTCATAATCATTGCCTGTACTCTAAATTTTGTAGAGAGTAATTATAGATATGATAATACTAGAAGGGGTAGAGGATAATGAAGATAACATGTAGATTGATGCTACATAATCAACTACCAATCCCTGGAAGTACAAGCGTTATAGGACAAAATGTACTGACAAGAGCAATGGGCTACACTTCTGCACTCACATTGTCTATGTATTCAACTTTTTGGTAAGATTAAATATAGTCTGATCTTTTTTAGTAAATGGTGGGCGAGGGAGATAAGAGGTAGAATGCTACACAATAAACCAATCCCTCTTCCCATAATACAAGAGTGTTTTGAACACTAGTGTACTATACAAAATGTTCTTATATTATGGGATGGAGGGAGTAGCTGTCAATGTAAGTATAGTGATAGAGGGTATATTTGCCTCAGTAACTTGTGTTATGGATATTGCAAGTAATCCCTCTGCTCTTATGCCTTTGAAGACATGTTCTATTGTCTTTGTTCACTCATTTCTGTGCGTATATGTAGTCATATAGGAGTATAATATTGAAAATCATCTTATATTTCTGAATGGAGGTAGTAATGAAATATTTGGTTTCTGTTTGAATTAGAACCAGGTACACGGTGGAGATGAAGTTCTCAAAGTCATGTCGTGTGAACTGGAAGACCCGAGGATGAGTTCTACTTCTAAACTATCCAGCTGTTGTGTCCTTGTCGCCACGTGTCCTGAACTAGTGTTTTCCTGTAGCATTGTTGTCAGGCGTGTTCTCGAGGCTGTACTTGACCACAACAATTTCGCGGCCGTGCCTTTGATTGTGAAGGGTGTGGTTCTTGTAAAGCTTCCCGACAAATCTGATGCAGCCTATCTTCATCGTCATGTTTATGAGTGGAAAGACCACTCTGTTAGGTTCTCCAAGGTTCATGAGATGGTGATGGTGCAGGTAGACATCTCTCACGAAGTCTATGTCCTAGTCAGTTATGCGGGGTTCATCCCGTAGGTCGGTGGCAAGAAATAGTCTGTAGAGTTTAATTAGTGCAACTTTGCTTGTCTGTAGTAAGTACTATTGTTCAGTACTTGATTTGTGTTTGTGAACCCTGTATTGTTTAGTACTGCCGCTTTTGGTGTGTAGTGAGTCTTGAGAACAGTCTATGTTAATGCCTGTCCACTCAATTCAGTCTGTATATTTTGAAGTATCCAGATCATCTTTTTTGTGAGGACGGTTTATCAATTATGGTTACACTCCAATATCTATATGCATTGCAGGGTTTATCGCACCCACTAGGATTTCCAGTCCCATGAATGTTCGGTCCATATGATTTGTCACCACCTTTGGACTGTCCTGCTTGTAGAGTAGGCGGGGGCCCTGCATGCCACGCATAGTTGGACGATCAATCTTCTCTTTAGTACTTCAACATACTGATTTCCTGGTAAGGATTCACTCGTGTCACATCAAGTAAATCTTATTGATTTACTGTCTAAATTTTATTGATTTAATGTCATGTTTTCTTTCTTTTCCTACAATTTTACGATGCAGGTTTTTCCATGTGACATTCATCACAGAATAAACCGTTTGGTTTGCTCTACGATGGCTATTGTTGCAGGTTTCACTTCTTATATCGTGTCAGTAACGAAGGCACTGTCCATCACTTATATTACTGGAAAAAATTGGATCAGTCTATTGTCTGAGTACAAGCTGAATCCCTATGATGAACTACAGTTTGGTTTAACAAACATGCCACAATTAGTCCTTATCGCGTTTAAAAGAAATGAAGAAAAAAATTTGATCACGGTCACGGAGCCTAGTCAAGTTAGAAAGCTGATCATAGTAGACCAGACACGATCGCCGTTGTCTCGCACATCGGTACCACCTTCAGCAACAGATCAAGCACCGACAATTGCTCTAGCACTAACAGTGGCAATAACTTAGTCTGATCCAGCTAAGGATTGGGCACCGACCGCGTCAGCGGATCAGGCTGATCTATCGGAGGATCGGGCATCAACACCGGCACCTGCTCCGACACCGGCACCAGCTCTACAAGGAGCACCATCTCCGGCAGCAGCATTGGCACTACCAGTCGCACCGGCACGGGCACCAGCAATGGCTTCGGCACTTGCACCAACACTTGCACTTGCATCTGCTCCGGCCCGTGCAGCGGCAACCGAACGAGCAGTTACACCGGCAATAGACTGGGCTACAGTTCACATTTCATATACCAAAGTCCTTACAAAAACCGACATGTCCACCTTCTTGGTAAGCATTGGCCGCCCAAGTGCTTCGTTATTTTTTCTTTCCATGTTGTTTCACATGATTCACTGTGTTGATCTAACTGTTTGTGTATGTCTTCGAGAATTCCTAGAGCAACGAGGGAGTTGTTCAACAATCCGGGCGACCGTGGCCAAATTTCTCTTACAATGCGTGGCCTTGGTGTGAATGAACCTGCTCACTATACCATAAGTACAAAGGATGGTCGCATGATGATTGATGCTAAAGGATGGTCAAGGTTCAAATTAAATCATATCTTATGGTAGGGGATTGTCAAAATCGAACTTTCTCGGCAAGGAGAGCTGGTCCAAATCAACTTTGAAATTTTTCAGTATCAGCACGCAACTGCCGAACTGATCTATCCTCCGAGAGATTTTGATGTAATAATCTAGCATGGTGAAACAAGTGTCCTATGTGTATAAGTAGCACGACAGTATTATTTATCACATGGTATATCGTTGATATAATCGCAACTCTGATTGCTGGTTAGGAACTGTCGTTCGATTTCATTCCAACAGCTGTCGTGCTTTATTCAGTTTTGTGTATTCGCCTTGCAACAACATCTAAAACCAGTGCCATACTGATTGCTTGCAATATGAAAAGCGCTAAGGTAGAACACATGGGCCCCCAAACATGCAGGCCCACTGGATTGTGGCTCAAAGTCCAGAACCGTGAGCCGGTCTGAGTATTATATTCTTAGCTGAACCCCCATAATGCCCGTGCGTTGCACGTAACATCAAGATGCATTCGTATGAGTATTTTATCTTGTGAGAGAAAAGGATGTATGAGGGAAGGCTTTATTTGCAAATGTGGAGAGGTGTGTGGGTACCTTTTTGCAAAATTACCGTAGTTTCCTTCCTATCCGTCAGATATAAATCAGACACCCGATATTGCAGGATGGCAGGCACACCATCATCACCAACTCGTCTATACTGTGTTAAAAAAACTCTATTTTTTATAATTATATATGTTATATATATTCCACTTGATTTTTCTTATGTATAAAGTTGTGATATAAAATATTTTTATATTTCTTTACAGAGGGAGTATTTCTCTGTCAAAATTATATTTATGTGTAACTAGTTACTCATGTCTTTCTACTTCCTTTCACTGATATGTGGGGCATACGGCAACAGGGTCCACGTGCCATATGCACCAAATTAGAGTGCATAACTGCACGCTAGACACACCCCGGTCGTAGCGCCACAGTAATGCCCAATGAGCCATCAAATCACAAAACCCCCCACCTTTCCAGCTTTAGCAGTAAGCTGGACGGACGAAGCGGCAATATTTCACTAGGCCTGAATGACCCTCTCCCTCTCTGCTTGTTCAGAGAAAACCCCTCTCGGCGATTGCATGGGGTTTTCTCATGGGTAACCAGGTACGAATTCTTCATCCATCCTCGATAAATCCAAGTCCCTTGGTCGCGGGTAATCCTAGGATGGCAGCCGCTACCGTTGATGCATTTTTCTTCCTACTGAATCTAGTGTGTTTCATTTGCAGTGCCCAAAGTGCGAGGACCCTATAGGTTCCTATGCCCTCGGCGAGAGGCCACACTTGTTCCTTCTCATCCTAACACAGGGTTTTAAAACGCGCACAATATGTTCCTAGAATCTTTTTTCCTATCCGGGAGGGTGGGGTTTTTTTGAACATGCTGTCGAAAAATTTGGAAATTTGGATTGCTATATTTGGATAAAAGGTACTAGTACGATGGTCAACACTGACATGAAGGAGGAAATTATTTCTAGATTTGGATAGGGAATACATTGTGTTCTCATATTATTTTTCCTGTAGTGCATTACTTGCGCCGCTAGAACACATGTACTCAAGATGCTCGGCCTTGCCATAACTGAATACACCAGTTTAATGGTCACAATGAAGACAAGCCATGGATATAAGTTCCGAGTTGGGTTCATGAACCAAGAATATCACTGCTTTTTTATGGCCAAACTTGGATAAACTTTCTCAAGTGTTACAGACTGAAAGTTGGCGCACGAATGTTGATGGAAATAGCAGAACCTGGTCTCATGTTCACTGCGATCTTCCACCCCGATGTCGTCCAATTGTTCATCCATGTTAGTTTTGTATCTGGTTCTCGCTTGTTGCCTCGATTACTTCTTAATCCACCTATTCTTTCCAACTAATCACAATTTAACTTTAGAAGTAGCAATGAATCTCTCATGAAGATGCTACTTCTAACTAATATTTTCTTATAATTGGTGGCACATGTAGGTTTTTTCAGAGTTAAGCAGGTTGCTCGTTTGTTATTCTATAAGAACTCGGCTGTTACTGATGGCACTGAAGTTGACTGGGATGACATCCACAAGTTCCTACACTTTATTGATCATCTTGAGGTCCTTGTGGGGTGTTTCAATGGTGGAAGGCCACGTGGGATATGTGTGCCACTGCTGCACTCGTTGAACAGGTCCAACTGTGTTGAGAAACTTATGGTACGAGCTGTTTTTCGTTATATATGTTGTTCATAAGCTATTGCCTATACACAGTTTTACAGTTGTGATCTTCTTGAAACAGAACTGCCCAGTTCTATTGTTCCTATACAGATGCCTGACCATGGTTAGGTCAAACTTGCGCTTGGTCACAACATGATGTTTATGTCGACCTACTCCATTCCCCTTGGAGGTGAAAAGATACTTATTCATGGGCGGTCTCAAATAATGAAGGCCCGTCCATCTTGGAGAATAGGACAGAAGATTATGTTCCTGCTTTTCCATGGCTCTAAAGCAAATATCCTGTTTATTGACCACATTGCGACATGAAGCCGCTTTCAGAAGGTTGTGGATGCGCGCGGTGGCATCTGGGACTTGTCCTGGAGCTTGGCGGCCTCACCCTTGGTTAACTGTAGGCAAAGTAGCCCTGTTCGAGGCATGCTTTGTACGGTTGAACCTGTATAAGTACTCATACTGCTTTCAACTATGGTTGTTAAGTGCCCCTGCTGGTTTCAGTTAAGGTTGTTAAGTACTCCTGCTGCTTTTACAGTCTGTCGTGTTTCTTCAGTCCTATCTTCCTCCAGCCGCCAAAACCAAACCAGCGCCAGCGGGGCCGCCTGCTTCCGCCTCCCACGGTTGGCTGCGCCTCAGCGCACGCATCACCGCCCCAACGTCTCCTAAATCGTTAACGCTGACGTCCGAGGCCTCGCCGTCGTCCTTTGCGCGCTTTAGTGCGCTCGGCGCGACGCCGCCCTCTTGCATTGTCAACATGGTCAACAAAGAACAGTAATCGGTAGAAGTATGTGGAGAGGATGACAGTAGGGGCCCACCATGTCAGCATATGGAAAAAGAAAATGCTTCCTCCAAGTGGTTTCCTGACATCTGGGATCCACGACATTGTGAGCGTATATAGTCAATTTACAAGAGAACAACACAAGATCGGCTGACACCTGGGACGTAGATGCTCAAGCAGTATTTTTTTTGTTATTATTGAGATGGAGCAGGGTTTCAACTGGGTTGTGGCCCGTCTAGCCCAGGCTTATATTTTATGTTCACCATATGACCAGCCCATCTATTTTTCTTGAAAATGAGCCCGGTTTATTTTTTCCGAAGAATACCCAATCCAGGCCTACTTATTTTTCTACGCCCTGATGGGCTGCAACTCTTGCAAGACGCCTGCAAATCTTGAAAATAATATGAAATGGGTTGTAAATATAAAAATAGATGACAAATTGGCAATTACTTTATAATTTCTAAAATTTTCACATTTTCAGATTCCTATTTCACTGGGTTGTAACCTAATTTAAACATATCTTCAAAGTACTTTAAATCTGGCTCGACATTTTGATATTAAAATCAGTTTGGAACCCATAGAAATATGCGAAATTTCATTTAAATTTTTAACCCTTGCACTGGACAACAACAAAAACGGACTACTGTTTTTTGCCTATTTCAGTGTTTTGCAGAAAAGGAATATCAAACGGAGTCCAAACAGAATGAAACCTTCGGGGGAGTTATTTTTGAAACGGAAGCAATCCAGGAGACTTGGAGTAGATGTCAGGGAAGCAATGAGGAAGCCATGAGGCAGGGAGGCACGCCCTACCCCCCTGGGCGCGCCCCCACCCTCATTGGCCCCTTGTGGCTCCCCTGACCGACCTCTTTCGCCTATATATATCCATATACCCTAAAAACATCCGGGAGCACAATAGATCGGGAGTTCCGCCACCGCAAGCCTCTGTAGCCACCAAAAACCTCTCGGGAGCCCGTTCTGGCACCCTGTCGGAGGGGGAATCCATCACCGGTGGCCATCTTCATCATCCCGGCGCTCTCCATGATGAGGAGGGAGTAGTGCACCCTCGGGGCTGAGGGTATGTACCAGTAGCTATGTGTTTGATCTCTCTCTCTCTCTCATGTTCTTGAGGTGATAGCATCTTGATGTATCGCGACCTTTGCTATTATAGTTGGATCTTATGATATTTCTCCCCTCTACTCTCTTGTAATGGATTGAGTTTCCCTTTGAAGTTATCTTCTCGGATTGAGTATGTCTTGCCGTGCTTATCTGTGGTGACAATGGGATATTCACGTGATCTACTTGATGTATGTTTTGGTGATCAACTTGCGGGTTCAATGAACTTATGCATAGGGGTTGGCACACGTTTTCGTCTTGACTCTCTGGTAGAAACTTTGGGGCACTCTTTGAAGTACCTTGTGTTGGTTGAATAGTTGAATTTGAGATCGTGTGATGCATTTCGTATAATCATGCCCACGGATACTTGATGTGACATTAGGGTTTTGGTTGATGTGCGTCTTAAGGTGTTATTCTAGTACGAACTCTATGATAGATCGAACGGAAAGAATAGCTTCATGTTATTTTACTACAGACTCTTGAATAGATCTATCAGAAAGGATAACTTTGAGGTGGTTTCGTACCCTACAATAATCTTTTCGTTTGTTCTCCGCTATTAGTGACTTTGGAGTGACTCTTTGTTGCATGTTGAGGGATAGTTATATGATCCAATTATGTTATTATTGTTGAGAGAACTTGCACTAGTGAAAGTATGAACCCTAGGCCTTGTTTCCTAGCATTGCAATACTGTTTACGCTCACTTTTATCATTAGTTACCTTGTTGTTTTTATAATTTAAGATTGCAAAAACCTATATCTATCATCCATATTGCACTTGTATCACCATCTCTTTGCCGAACTAGTGCACCTATACAATTTACCATTGTATTGGGTGTGTTGGGGACACAAGAGACTCTTTTTTATTTGGTTGCAGGGTTGTTTGAGAGAGACCATCTTCATCCTACGCCTCCCACGGATCGATAAACCTTAGGTCGTCCACTTGAGGGAAATTTTCTACTGTCCTACAAACATCTGCACTTGGAGGCCCAATAACGTCTACATGGAGAAGGTTGCGTAGTAGACATCAAGCTCTTTTCTGGCGCCGTTGCTGGGGAGGTGAGTGCTTGAAGGTATATCTTTAGATACTGCAATCGAATATTTGAGTTTCTTGTTTTATCACTAGTTTAGTTTATAAATGAAAACTACAAAAAATGGAATTGAGTTTGCCTCATACGCTTCATCTTTTTAATATCTTTCATGAAAATGATGGAAAGGAAGAATGTGCTCAAGTGCTAGAAGAAGAAGTCTATAAAATGTTTGGCACTAAATCTTTGAATGATGAGCATGATTGCAATGTTGTTAGTATGAACTCTTTGAATATCCATAGTACTAATGATGATTGCACTAGTCATGATGAAAATGTCTCTTATAAGCATGTCAACTTTTGTGGAGTGCATAGAGTTTGCAAGTACACACCAAAAAGGGAAGATAGATTTTGCAAGAGGCATAAGTATTTAGAAACCAAATGGTTGCAAGAAAGGCTAGATGTTAGTGCTGAAAATTTAAAATTTCTTTGCCATACTTGTGAACTTTGCAATGAACGCGGTCATTTAAATCTCCGATGCAAACTGTTTCATGATCGAATCGTGTCCAAAAATTGTGATGACTTGATTTCCCTTGCACATCATAATGAACTTAGTTTGCTTTTGGGTTATGAAGAAATGAAACGTGTAACTAAGCATATTCCAAAATATAACCTTGAGAAATTCCTTGATATTGATCTAGAGGAAATTTATATGTATTGTGCGGTGAATTGCATTGAAAATCCTTATATTTCCAATTACATAAATAAAAGAAAGCAAATAGAAGATGAAGAGAATACTAATGAAAGGGAAGAGACTTCCCAATATACTCCTATTGTTTCTTATGATGAATCAGGTAACGAGGAGGAGCCCTCTATTCAACCAATCTCATTAATAAGGAGCTCAAAAAAGAGGGTTAAACTCACACATGATGTAAAGAAGAAAAATAAAAGATGGAGAAGCAAAGGTAGAAAGGTATCCCTCCAACATGATGTTTCTCCTATTACTCATTGTGATGATGATAATTGCTATACTATTGGTGCTATTCATACTATTAATGATGAGAGTGATTATGCTTATGATATGAAAAGGCCCAAGCTTTGGGGAAGCTATGTTTGATGAGCATGACATATTTGAGAATATATTTTCTGCAATTAATGCTTGTACCAAGCTTGGGGATGCTATATTTAATGAAGATGATATTTTTAGCCTCCCAAGTTTTCATGAGCAAATTTATTATGATAATATCATGCCTCCTATTTATGATGATTATTGTGAAGAAACTTATGATATAAAAAGTAGTGATGATTATATTTACAAAACTTGTCATGATTATGATTACCTTTTTTCTGAACATTACTCTTTTAATGTGGAAACAATTTATAGTATTCGGGTCTCTTATGATACTCCCACTATTCCGAATGAGAAGAATTTTGCTTATGTGGAGAGTAATAAAAATTCTATGCTTGTAGATCATGAAAAGAATGCTTTATGTGATGGTTATATTTTTGAATTCATTCATGATGCTACTGAAAATTATTATGAGGGAGGAACATATGCTTGTAGGAATTGCAATAATATAAAGTTTCCTCTCTGTGTGCTTAAAATCTCGAAGTTATGCTTGTTTTGCCTTCCTATGCTAGTTGATTATTGTTCTCGTACGTTGTTTTCTCACAAAATCCCTATGCATAGGAAGTGGGTTAGGCTTAAATGTGCTAGTCATATTCTTCATGATGCTTCCGTTATGTTTCAATTCTTATCTTTTATGTGAGCATCATTGTCATCATCATGCCTAGCTAAAAAGGCAATAAAGAAAAGCGCTTGTTGGGAGACAACCCAATATTTACCCTTACTGTTTTTGTGTGTCCACATGATTATGCTACTGTAGTAATCACGTTTTATAGCTTTTGTTTCAATAAAGTGCCAAGTAAGACCTTTAGGATAGCTTACGGTGATAGTTGTGTTGATCCTGCTGAAAATCAGAAACTTTTGCAGCCAGTAAATTAGTTTTGATAATTAGAAATGTGATTTTGATCTGATTCATTTTTCTCTGGATTGGTACACAAATTTCTCAGGTTTTCCTAATTTGGTAGAATTTTTGGAGGTACAGAAGTATTCGAATGATACAGATTACTACAGACTGTTCTGTTTTTGACAGATTCTGTTTTCTATTTGTTGTTTGCTTATTTTGATGAATCTATGAGTAATATCGGAGGATATGAACCATAGAGAAGTTGGAATACAGTATATGTTAAACCAATATGAATTTAGAATGAGTTCACAATAATACCTAAAGTGGTGATTTATTTTCTTATACTAACGGAGCTTACGAGTTTTCTGTTAAGTTTTGTGTTGTGAAGTTTTCAAGTTTTGGGTAAAGATTCGATGGACTATGGAATAAAGAGTGGAAAGAGCCTAAGCTTTGGGATTCCCAAGGCACCCCAAGGTAATATTCAAGGACAACCAAGAGCCTAAGCTTGGGGATGCCCCGGATGGCATCCCCTCTTTCGTCTTCGTCTATCGGTAACTTTACTTGGAGCTATATTTTTATTCACCACATGATATGTGTTTTTCTTGGAGTGTATTGTATGATATGAGTCTTTTATTTTTAGTTTACCACAATCATCCTTGCTGAACACACCTTTTGGGAGAGACACACATGATTCGGAATTTATTAGAATACTCTATGTGCTTCACTTATATCTTTTGAGCTAGACAATCTTGCTCTAGTGCTTCACTTATATCTTTTTAGAGCACGGCCATGGTTTTATTTTGTAGAAATTATTGATCTCTCATGATTCACTTATATTATTTTGAGATTCTTTTAGAACAGCATGGTATTTGTATGGTTATAAAATTGGTCCTAGAATGATGGGCATCCAAGTTGGGTATAATAAAAACAATCATAGAAGTGAATTGGATGCTATGGTCAATTTGATGCTTGATATTTGTTTTGAGATATGAGGATGATGATATTAGAGTCATGCTAGTTGAGTAGTCATGAATTTGAGGAATACTTGTGTTGAAGTTTGTGATTCCCGTAGCATGCACGTATGGTGAACCGTTATGTGATGAAGTTGGAGCATGATTTATTTATTGATTGTCTTCCTTATGAGTGGCGGTCGGGGACGAGCGATGGTCTTTTCCTACCAATATATCCCCCTAGGAGCATGCGCGTAGTACTTCATTTCAATAACTTGTAGATTTTTGCAATAAGTATATGAGTTCTTTATGACTAATGTTGAGTCCATGGATTATATGCACTCTCACCCTTCCACCATTGCTAGCCTCTCTTGTGCCACGCAATTTTCGCCGGTACCATACACTCACCATATACCTTCCTCAAAACAGCTACCATACCTACCTATTATGGCATTTCCATAGCCATTCCGAGATATATTGCAATGCAACTTTCCACAGTTCCGTTTATTATGACACGCTCCATCATTGTCATATTGCTTTTGCATGATCATGTAGTTGGCATCATATTTGTGGCAAAGCCACCTTGATAATTCTTTCATACATGTCACTCTTGATTCATTGCATATCCCGGTACACCGCCGGAGGCATCCACATAGATTCCTATTTTGTTCTAAGTATTGAGTTGTAATTCTTGAGTTGTAACTAAATAAAAGTGTGATGATCTTCATTATTAGAGCATTGTCCCAGTGAGGAAATGATGATGGAGACTATGATTCCCCCACAAGTTGGGATGAGACTCCGGACGAAAAAAAGAGAAAGGCCCAAAAATGAGAGAAAAAGAGAGAAGGGACAATGCTACTATCCTTTTACCACACTTGTGCTTCAAAGTAGCACCATGATCTTCATGATAGAGAGTCTCCTATGTTGTCACTTTCATATACTAGTGGGAATTTTTCATTATAGAACTTGGCTTGTATATTCCAATGACGGGCTTCCTCAAAATGCCCTAGGTCTTCGTGAGCAAGCGAGTTGGACGCACACCCACTTAGTTTCTTTTGTTGAGCTTTCATACACTTATAGATCTAGTGCATCTGTTGCATGGAAAATCCCTACTCACTCACATTGATATCTATTAATGGGCATCTCCATAGCCCGTTGATACGCCTAGTTGATGTGAGACTATCTTCTCCATTTTTGTCTTCTCCACAACCACCATTCTATTCCACATATAGTGCTATGTCCATGGCTCACGCTCATGTATTGCGTGAAAGTTGAAAAAGTTTGAGAATCTAAAGTATGAAAAAATTGCTTGGCTTGTCATCGGGGTTGTGCATGATTAAATACTTTGTGTGCTGAAGATATTGCATAGCCAGACCATATGATTTTGTAGGGATAGCATTCTTTAGCCATGTTATTTTGAGAAGACCTGATTGCTTTGATAGTATGCTTGAAGTATTATTGTTTTCATGTCAATATGGACTTTTATCTTGAATCATTTGGATCTGAACATTCATGCCACAATAAAGAAAATTACATTGAGAAATATGCTAGGTAGCATTCCACATCAAAAATTCTGTTTTTATAATTTACCTACTCGAGGACGAGCAGGAATTAAGCTTGGGGATGCTTGATACGTCTCCAACATATCTATAATTTTTGATTGTTCCATGCTATTATATTACCTGTTTTGGATGTTTACGGGCTTTTTACTAAACACTTTTATATCATTTTTGGGACTAACCTATTAACCGGAGGCCCAATCCATATTGCTGTTTTTTTGCCTATTTCAGTGTTTCGCAGAAAAGGAATATCAAACGGAGTCCAAACGGAATGAAACCTTTGGGAGAGTTATTTTTGGAACGGAAGCAATCCAGGAGACTTGGAGTAGACGTCAGGGAAGCAACGAGGCAGAGAGGCATTCCCTACCCCCTGGGCACGCCCCCACCCTCGTCGGCCCCTCGTGGCTCCCCTAAAAACTTCCGAGAGCACAATAGATCGGGAGTTCCACCACCGCAAGCCTCTGTAGCCACTAAAAACCTCTCAGGAGCCCATTTCGGCACCCTGCCGGAGGGGGAATCCATCACCGGTGGCCATCTTCATCATCCCGGCGCTCTCCATGACGAGGAGGGAGTAGTTCACCCTCGGGGCTGAGGGTATGTACCAGTAGCTATGTGTTTGATCTCTCTTCCTCTCATGTTCTTGAGGTGATACGATCTTGATGTATCGCGAGCTTTGCTATTATAGTTGGATCTTATGATGTTTCTCCCCCTCTACTCTCTTGTAATGGATTGAGTTTTCCCTTTGAAGTTGTCTTGTCGGATTGAGTCTTTAAGGATTTGAGAACACTTGATGTATGTCTTTCCGTGCTTATCTGTGGTGACAATGGGATATTCACGTGATCTACTTGATGTATGTTTTGGTGATCAACTTGCGGGTTCAATGAACTTATGCATAGGGGTTGGCACATGTTTTCGTTTTGACTCTCCGGTAGAAACTTTGGGGCACTCTTTGAAGTACCTTGTGTTGGTTGAATAGATGAATCTGAGATTGTGTGATGCATATCGTATAATCATGCCCATGGATACTTGATGTGACATTGGAGTATCTAGGTGACATTATGGTTTTGGTTGATTTGCGTATTAAGGTGTTATTCTAGTATGAACTCTATGATAGATCGAACGGAAAGAATAGCTTCATGTTATTTTACTATGGACTCTTGAATAGATCGATCAGAAAGGATAACTTTGAGGTGTTTTCGTACCCTACAATAATATTTTGGTTTATTCTCCGCTATTAGTGACTTTGGAGTGACTCTTTGTTGCACGTTGAGTGATAGTTATATGATCCAGTTATGTTATTATTGTTGACAGAACTTGCACTAGTGAAAGTATGAACCCTAGGCCTTGTTTCCTAGCATCGCAATACCGTTTACTCTAACTTTTATCATTAGTTACCTTGCTGTTTTTATAATTTCAGATTACAAAAACCTATATCTATCATCCATATTGCACTTGTATCACCATCTCTTCGCCGAACTAGTGCACCTATACAATTTACCATTGTATTGGGTGTGTTGGGGACACAAGAGACTCTTTGTTATTTGGTTGCGGGGTTGTTTGAGAGAGATCATCTTCATCCTACGCCTCCCACGGATTGATAAACCTTAGGTCATCCACTTGAGGGAAATTTGCTACTGTCCTACAAACCTATGCACTTGGAGGCCCAACAACGTCTACAAGGAGAAGGTTGTGTAGTAGACATTAGTCCATATTACGGGGGGGAAATGATTTGCCCCCTGACTGCTGGGACACACCAGCTACATCTTTGCATGCAAGGAAGTGCCTGACAGTCGGGACCCACCTGGTCGAAGCGTACGTAGCGTTGTCATTTTGGTCGCGAATGTGTAAGTACATATTGGTCAATCGGTTGCTTTGCAACGATGAACCGTGGCCGAGTAAGTAGCGGTACATGTCATAGTAGAGCCACCCACGTAGTAGTTCAGGCTGTCCCGTCTAAACTGTGTACCCGTACAAACAGCCACACGCCAAAAAAATACGACCATGTACGTACATATGGGCGGGGTCTCGAACGCCTACTCGCGTATATGTACGGCCATGGCTCGTGTACATGGCTGAGTCAGAACGGAGAAACCGCGTCATCGCCGTGTTCATGGGGAGCCAACCGGCTGGGTCAGAACAGAATGCGTCGTCGTGTTCATCGGGAGCCAACCGGCTTGGACAGAACAACCGATGGAAACGAGGCCTGGCGTACTGCAGAATGGAGGAAACGACCTTGTGTTCGACCGGCCACGGTTGAAACGGGATCCTGTTCATTTGGAGGGGTCTGGCGTACCGCAAAACGGAGGAAATAGACTTCTCTTGGACCTCCTACGGTCGAAACGGGGTCCTGTTGATCGGGAGGGGTGTAGCGTACCGCAAAACGGAGGAAACAGACTTGTGTTGGAGCGCTACGGTCGAAATAGGGGTCCTGTTCATCAGGAGGGGTGTGGCGTACCACAATACGGGACTCCAGGGGATACAGTTCACCTCCACCGTCGACTGCCTCCATGGGCTACTGTTCATCCACCGTCGACCTCCTTCAGCCTCTACCCATGATTGTTCATCCACGGTCTCCTGTTCATCCAACCACCACCGCTCCTCCACCGGCTACTGTTCAACCAGCCCTCTCCATGGGGTCCTGTTCAACCACCCCTCCATGGGCTACTGTTCATCCAGCCCTCCACCGGCTACTATTCAACCAGGCCTCCACCAGCTACTGTTCAACCTTCCCTCCACGGGGTCATGTTCATCCAGCGGTAACACCATCGGGTGTTCATCCAACCCCCCACCGGGAACTGTTCATCCACCCCCTGAGGGATTCCTGGATAAGGAGGTATCCGGACAACTGGACTATGTACTTTGGCCGGACTCCTGAAGCTCTCGTTCAGCTTCAATGACCCTGGCCTCGTGCTTCTCGCGAAGGGCCTTTTCCGCGTCTGCCTTCTTTTCGGCTAAGGCCACATCCTTCTTCAATGCCTCAATTTCGGCATTCGCCCCTAGAGCGCGCAATATACACACTTTCATTAGGCACACCTACTTTTTTGTGCTAAAATTAAACAAGGTGTCGACATACCTCGGTGGTCCTCCAACTGCTTCTTCACCTGGCCAAGTTCTTCTTCGGCCCACTCCAGACTCTGCTTCAGTCCGGATATTTCCGCAGTATGAGAGGCGGCAGTCGCCGAAGACGCATGTGTTTAAAGGAAGAGATACATGTCACTGAGTCTCCCCTGGGAGGAAATTTGATCCCTTGTCCGGTTCCTTCTTTCACCGGACAGTGTATTAGGGGCTACTATCTATACTATGACAAATCTCCTAAAAATTTACCTCCAAGCCTTTTATAAAGCTGATGCAGGATTCATTCAATCCACTTTCAGCGGCCTGAACCTTCTCAATTACCACACCCATAAGGGCGCGATGTTCATCAACGATAGAAACGCTCTTTAGCGCTGTCAATAAGCTGCCCGACACCTCTAGTTGGGCAGAGGTCGCCAGTGGAGCAGGATCACCCCCTCTAGTCAAGGGGTGCTGCCCTCCTGAACTCGGAGCCTCAAAGGTCTCTGGAGCTGTGTCTGGTTGTGGGCCGAATCCAATATATCCCCCGCCATCGACACTCAGTGGAGCCGCCGCTCCCGTGTATCCGGCTCCTGCGGTACGCCCCTCCTGGTTTAGCTCCTTTTGGGACGACACCTTGGTGTCGTGTCCGAGCTTCGGGGAAGGGGCCCTCGGAGGTGTCTCGCTCTCAAGGGCATCTGAGCCCAACGAATCCTGCGATGAGGACTGTTCGGCGTGAGACCTGGCCGGGATGCAAAAAAGTATGGCACCTGAGGGAGTCCTGGATTAGGGGGTGTCCGGATAGCCGAACTATCACCTTTGGCCGGACTCCTGGACTATGAAGATACAAGATTGAAGACTTCGGCCCGTGTCCGGATGGGACTTTCCTTGGCGTGGAAGGCAAGCTTGGCAATACGGATATGTAGATTTCCTGCCATTGTAACCAACTCTGTGTAACCCTAACCCTCTTTGGTGCCTATATAAACCGGATGGTTTTAGTCCGTAGGACGAACAACAATCATACCATAGGCTAGCTTCTAGGGTTTAGCCTCTCTGATCTCGTGGTAGATCTACTCTTGTACTACCCATATCATCAATATTAATCAAGCAGGAGTTGGGTTTTACCTCCATCGAGAGGGCCCGAACCTGGGTAAAAACATCGTGTCCCTTGTCTCCTGTAACCATCCGCCTAGACGCACAGTTCGGGACCCCCTACCCGAGATCTGCCGGTTTTGACACCGACAACACCAATTAATCTATTTGTGCCTTGGTAATCCGGGAAGCATAGACGTGTTCGGATTTTGTGCACTTAGGAGTTTTCTAGGGGCTAGGCCCTAGGATCCCACTCCGGGCTGCTGTCGATACCCGTAGTGGACGCCTCTGGCAGGGGAGTTTTTCCCCTCTTAGGCAATTCGGCCTCCAGAGATGAGGAGGCCTTACTTTTCTTTCCTCCCCCGTGGGGGACTCATCTCCCTCCTCCTCTTCCTCTTTAGAGGAGAGAGGGGTATTGGATTCGGATTTTGCGTCTGAAGCCCCGCAATGACGCAGGACGCCCCTGGTCTCCTTGGCCTCTTTATGGGCCTCTTTCTTTGGCGCCTTGTAAGGCGCCAGGACCAGCATCTTCGTCATAAGTGGTCCGGTCGGTTCTTCTGGCAGCGGGGCTGGACAGTGTATCCGCCCCGCCTTCCTCCTCCATCCCTAATATAGTTGAGGGAAGCACATTAGGGCATCTTCCCCAGTATAGGACAATGAAACATATGGATGAAATATAGTGACTACTTACTGGGCTTGCGGGGCGGGACAGTTGGTACCCGCGGTCTGCGGCGGAGTCCGGCCATGGTTTGCCAGACTTAAAAAGCACCTTCCAGATGTCCTTGTGTGAGGAGACATAAAGTTCCCGCAGGGTCTGGTGCTTGGCCGGGTCGTACTCCTAACAATTGCGGGCTCAGTGCTGACAGGGAACCAAGCGGACCACCATCACCTGGACTACGTCAACAAGCTTGATGGCCTTGTCCTCCATACCTTTGACACGTGTCTGGATCACCGATAGCTCATCAGATGAAGACCAGCTCAAGCCCTTCTCGAGCCAGGACGTAAGCCGCAAAGGGGCTCCGGATTGGAACTCAGGAGCTGCGGCCCACTTTTTGCCGCGCGGCTCAGTGATATAGAACCACTGTTGCTGCCACTCCTTGAAAGAATCATTGAAAGTACCTGTTGGCCATGTGACCTTGGGCATCCTGGTCACCATGGCACCTCCGCACTCGACGTTCTCGCCATTCACCACCTTGGGCTTCACATTGAAGATCTTTAGCCATAAGCCGAAGTGTGGCGTGAGGCGGAGAAAGGCCTCACACACGACAACAAACGTCGAGATGTTGAGGAAGGAATTAGGGGATAGATCGTGGAAATCGATCCCATAATAATACATGACGCCGCAAACAAATGGGTGAAGGGGAAACCCGAGCCTGCGGACAAAATGAGGAAGGAACACGACCCTCTCATGGGACTCCGGAGTAGGGACAATCTGTCCCGCCGCCGGAAGTCGGTGGCCGATCTTCTGGGCCAGGTACCTGGCCTCCCGAAGCTTTTTGATATCATTCTCCTCGACAGTAGAGGCCATCAACTTGCCTCCTGCTCCGGATCCAAACATTTTCGGAAAGACCTTCAATGGTGGAGAAGATGAACGCTCGGGCGTTAGGGCTCAAGCGAAAGAGAATGGACGAGCAGAAGGAGAAGGCGTGGGTAAAAAGGGAGATGCCTTTCCTCTTTATAAAGACAATAAAACTCTGCGCCTCCCCGCTTGCCTAATAAAACCTTCTCGTTCCCCACTCACCGTGTTTGGTGGTGCGGTTGGGTTACCCACACCCGTATTGATGAGAATCCCGCGATAAGGGGGACACGATCTCTGCTTTAACAAGACGTGCCTAAGAAACCGCCTCGCAATGTGTGCGGTGGCTGGTTATAAAAAATGGTTCGAATAAAAGCCGGCCCGTAGCGTGATGTCACGCTACGAAGAGTTGTCAGCAGATCAGATTCGTGGATTATTGTTCTCTCTACGGTGGTATATGAAATTTGTCTTGCAGAGCCGGACACGGTCCTTGTGTTCGGAATTTATCTTGGAGTATTCGGAGATGGAACCCGCCTTGCAATGCCGAAGACAATCTGCGCGCCGGACTCATCGCCATTGAAGCCTGGTTCAGGGGCTACTGCGGGATTCCTAGATAAGGGGGTATCCGGACAGTCGGACTATGTACTTTGGCTGGACTGTTGGACTATGAAGATACAAGATTGAAGACTTCGTCCCGTGTCCGGATGGGACTCTCCTTTGCGTGGAAGGCAAGCTTGGCTATTCGGATGGTAGATCTCCTTCTCTGTAACCGACTCTGTGTAACCCTAGCCCCCTCCGATGTCTATATAAACCGAAGGGTTTAGTCCGTAGGACAAGAACAATCATACCATAGGCTAGCTTCTAGGGTTTAGCCTCTACGATCTCGTGGTAGATCAACTCTTGTAATACTCATATCATCAGACCAATCAAGCAGGAAGTAGGGTATTACCTCCATCGAGAGGGCCCAAACCTGGGTAAAACATCGTGTCCCTAGTCTCCTATTACCATTAGCCTTAGACGTACAGTTCGGGACCCCCTACCTGAGATCCGTCGGTTTTGACACCGACACCCCCAACAACACTCACTGTTCATCCAGAGGCAGCATCGATCGGCTTCAGTTAGCAGCAGTAGCAAAGGAATCACTCGATCGGGTTCAATTAATAGCCATCAATCGATTGCTCGGGTTCAGTAACACGTAGCCTGCAGTGCAATCGCTCGGGTTCAGTTAGGCGAACGCCTAGCTCGGGTTCAGTTAGAGCCCAATGCCTCCCACCTACGCGCGTACGTGTACGAGAGAAACGCGCATCGCTCGGCCCCCGACCACCCACCGTAACCGGGAACTCCCCGAAATTTACCTCGCCCTCGCTTCTACCATGGTTTTTTCCGTCATGGACGGCCAAAAGAATGTCATGCAGCCGCGTCTCCGGCCCGCCCAGGACAAAAAGGCAATTTTCTGTCATGATTTTTTGTCATAGAAGTAGGAGTCCACCACATCTATGATGATACTGTGTTTTGTCACAATTATATTCATATAAGTGTCATAAGCATGACAGAAAAAAATCGTTCGGCCCAAAATTTCACGGATGTGTCCTTTTTTGTAGTGACGCCTTGTAGGCGGAGCTAGCCCTGTAGTTCCCACTCGTGTTCCACTTCGAGGAGATCCTGTCAGGTTGGTCAAAGAGCTCGACCAACTCGACCCTCCGCCATTGGCCGAAGTACTCAATGGTAGCAGTCGGTCCCAGGGAACCATGGATGTCGTGAATCCAGGCCTGGTCCATGATCCCGTCGTAGACCAGTGTGGCATGTCTCCGCATGTGCGGGGTGTGGGAGAGAAGAGTTGGGGCGATCTCAGCAACAGACTACCCTTGCAGCCAATGGTCATACCAGATCCGGCATGTCTTTCCGTCCCCGATGGTCCAAGTCATGGAAGCGCGAAAGAATTGGCTAGTTTCCTCATCCCTGGGAAGCTAGAGATGACTCAATGGGTGGGTTGGGTCAGTAGCACGCAGCCATAACCAGCAAGCGCAATGCGATACCCGTGCGAAGAAGAGCACGAACGGCTAGGCCTCCAAGCTCGAGAGGTTGGGAGATCTTTGCCCAGCTGACGAGGCAGCAACCGGCGTTGGCATCTTTGAGGCCGTGCCACAAGAAGTCTCAGACCATCGTTGTGATCTTCTTGAGGATGGGGGGGGGTTATGGCCATGGCGAGTAAGATATGCACCGTCATGCCCATGAGGACATGGTGAACAAGAGTGAGTCGCTTGCCATGCGAGAGGAGGGAAGCTTTCCAACTGGCCATCTTTTTCACCATACTGTCCATGATCAAGAGGAGTGCCAAGGTGTGAATCTTGTGTATCGAGAGTAGTAGTCCAAGGTATGGGACGCGAAAACTGGTCACAGTGCATGATAGCGTGATCACAATGGTGTCAATCACCTCGGGGGTGCACTGGATTGGGCTTGCTGAGCATGTCATGAAGTTTGTCCGAAGCCCAGAGGCGTCGCCGAAGATGTGGAGGAGCTCGCGGATGGTCGCCAACTCTGGTGGGTTTGAGAGACAGAGAACGACCACATCGTACGCAATAAGGAAATACTCGATGCGGCATGGCGTGTGGTGAGGCGTCACAACATTCGCAAGGACACGGCACGCTGGAGGAGCCAAGAGTTTGAAATTTGACCCTAGATCGGCTAGCACAACCACAGTCCTATGCAAGTACATTGGGAAGAGAAATTGTTGTCTTTTTACAAGAATGGGGAATTTATTACCTTGAATGGGCCTAAAACTGTCACATGTCTATTTACATTGGTCTCAATCAATTCCTTACTTGAGACCGAAGAAGAGCAATTACCTCCTCAACTACACCATCTCCTTGACAAGTATCCTGAGTTTTTTGCTACACTTGAAGGTTTATCACCCAGAAGAGTTTTTGATCACATGATTCCTCTGTTGTCGGTGCAAGGACCATCTCCATTAAACAAGATAGAGTGCCACCTAATTTAAATGATGACTAAAAAGTGGAATGATTAGAAGGAGGAACAATACATTTTTCTTCTCGTGTCATTTTACTTAAGAAAAATGACTCTAGTTGGAGAATGATTATATAGTCTTCATTCATAAGAACAAGGGTAGCCAATCTTTTAGCTTTGGGATTCTTTATAACAGGTAACTCGTAAAAAAAATCTTTGCAAGGTAGGATGAGTATGGATGAACTTATTCTCAAGTTTCAGAACTAGTGCTGAAATAGCTTCTGCATACGATTTTGTTCTTTTAAGTATAGGAGCATCATCAAGGGTTAAACTTCCGGCACAATTGAAAAAATCTTGGATATGTTCTTTTCCCATAATATTCCCTTGCCCCAAAACAAAAGTTTCCAGATTGACAGATCATCCAATTTTAGGAGTTAGGCCATCATCTTTTTCTGCCATGCCAAAGTCACTCATGGTGACAAAAATAGGAGATCTGACGAGAAAATGGTGAAAAAAAGAGGGCGAATAAAACGGCATTTTTTTGTCAAGTGGGGGGAGAGGAAAACGAGACGCAAATGGCAAATAATTTAAATTGCAAGGAGATGAGATTTGTGATTAGGAACTTGATAGATGTTGATGATGTCTCCCCGACAACGGCGCCGGAAATTCCTTTTGATGTTTGCTTGAACTACGTCAGAATTTCCCAAAGAGGAAGGGATGATGCATAACAACAATGGTAGGTATTTCCCTCAATGATGAGACCAAGGTTATCGAACCAGTAGGAGAACCACGCAACACTACGTAAACGGTACCTGCACATAAAGAACGAATACTTGCAACCCGATGTGTTAAACGGGTTGTCAATCCCTTTTGGGTAACGGTGCTAGAAATTGTCAAGTTGACGGGATAAAATTGTCGTAGATTGATAAATGCAAATAAAAGCAAATACAATTCATCGAGGTATTTTTAGATTAATATATCTGAAAATAAAAGCAAACAAAAATAGATCTCGAAGGCAAATATGATAAAGAAGAGACCCGGGGCCCGTAGATTTCACTAGTGGCTTCTCTCGAGAAAGCATACGATGGGTAAACAAATTACTATTGGGAAATTGATAGAACTTCAAATAATTATGACGATATCCAGGCAATGATCATTATATAGGTATCACGTCCAAGATTAGTAGACCGACTCCTGCCTGCATCTACTACTATTACTCCACACATCAAACACTATCCAGCATGCATCTAGTGTGTTAAGTTCATGGAAAAACAGAGTAATGAAATAATAATGATGACATGATGTAGACGAGATCTATTCATGTAGGAATTAGACCCCATCTTGTTATCCTTAATGGCAACATACGTGTCGGTTCCCCTTTTGTCACTAGGATCAAGCACCATAATATTGAACCCATCAGAAAGCACCTCTTCCCATGACAAGAAAAATCAATCTAATCAGTCTAAGTAAACCAAAGATTCGAAGAAGAAATACGAGGCTATAAGTAATCATGCACATAAGAGATCAAAAGACTCAAATAGATTTCATGGATAAAAACAAAAATCTGATCATAAACTCAAAGTTCATTGGATCCAAACAAACACACTGCAAAAAGAGTTACATCAAATAGATCTCCAAGAGACCATTGTATTGAGAATCAAAAGAGAGAGAGGAAGCCATCTAGCTACTAACTATGGACCCATAGGTCTACAACGAACTACTGACGCATCATGGGAGAGGCACCAATGAGGATGATGAACCCCTCCGTGATGGTGTCTAGATTGGATATGTGGTTTCTGGAACTTGCGGCGGTTGAAATTGATTTTCGTCGACTCCCCCAGGGTTTCTGTAATATTGGGGTATTTATAGAGTAAAGAGGCGGTGCGGGAGGTGGCCGAGCTGGGCACAACCCACCAGGGCGCGCCTGGGCCCCCAGGCGTGCCCTGGTGGGTTGTGCTCCCCTCGGAGCCCCCCTTAGGTACTTTCTTGGCCCATCGTGTGTATTCTGGTCCAGGAAAAATCACCAAAAAGTTTTGTTGCGTTTGGACTCCATTTGGTATTGATTCACTACAGGAATCAGCTACTTTGCCGTCTACCATGGCGGATGGCAAAGGCACGAATGGCGGACGGCAAAAGTGGACGGCAAAGAAAGGTCCGCTAAAGAGCTACGTTGCCGTCTGCTTTTGGTGGCTGACGGCAAAGGGGCTTTGCCATCAGCAGCGGACGGCAAAGAACACGGACGGCAAAAATTTCGCTGTTAGTCCGTTAGGTGGCTAACGGCAGGACTTTGTCGTCCGCCGCTGACGGCAAAATTCGTCCTGCCTCTGTCGTCTGCCACTTTAGGGAAACTGACTAAATGGGTCAGCTCACAAGAAGCACAGTTGGCGGCCACATGCCTTATTTGCCGTCCGCGGCTGTTGGCAAAGTGCCCATTGCCGTCAGTGGCGGACGGCAAAGAGCCTGCATATTGGCTCTTTTTTCTGTTTTTTTGTAAATCCAACAATTTTCACAGCAAATATATATGACATATATAGATATATTTCATAGGGCTATTTAACAGCACATAAGTTTCATCGTACATAGATATATAATTCCATCCATTCATACATAGCAAGTTGCACATACACATAAGTTGCAACCATTAGGAAGTTGCACATACATATTACAATGCAAAGTTTCATCAAGATAGCAAGTTCCATCGTAGCAAGCTAGAAATACTAGAAGAGAATGAAATAAAAAATAAGCACTCCATCATAGCTAGCTAGCTTCCGAGAAGTGAATGAAATATGCAAAATGGAAAATAAGAAAGTTAGGAAAAGGTGACTAGAAGAAGAAGACTAGAAGAAGAAGCACACCATCGTTTGTGAGGTAACTTAGGTGAAATGGATCGTTTATGAGCTAACTTAGGTAAAATGCACCATTTTAGAGCTAACGTAGGTAAAATGGATCGTTTATGAGCTAACTTAGGTAAAATGCACCATTTTAGAGCTAACGTAGGTAAAATGGATCGTTTATGAGCTAACTAAACTAATTAGGCCGTTTTTTACATAAGTAAGCTAAGTACATGTCATTATTGAGCAAACCAAGTTAACTAAGCATATTATATCTAACTTAGGTCATTTTGGAGGAAACAAAGCTAATTATAGATCGTTTTAGAGCTAACTTAGGTAAAATTGCTGGTTTTGGAGGTCAGTAAGCTTATTAAGTCATTTTGGAGGAAAAGAAGCTAACTCTAGGTCATTAAGGTAAGCATATTGGAGGAAATAAAGCTAAGTCCAGGTCTTTATGCATTTTTTAAGCAAAAAACTAGAGAAACTTACCTTGATCATGGAGGTGTAGGAGCGGGCTGGCTCGTGCCAGTAGCTGGAGAAGGATCGTGTGATGCTTGTGTGGAGTTACGCTGCACCAAAGATCATTTCCAATGTTTCATTAGCATGATGGCACTCAAATGTTAAGACTAGCAAGTAGCGTCCATTCAAATTAAACTCACCGTGGTCTCAGGAGCAATCTCTGGATCAACTGCTATGGAGCCACGGGACCTCCCGCCACCAGATATCATCACCTGCTCTGGATCAATGGGAATCTGGCTCGGGTTAAACTCCCCCCTTTCCTCGCCTTCCCCTTGACTTGCTTGTAAGAGGCGGTGTGGGCCATGGCATACAGGTCGTACCCCTTTGGCACCTTATCCATCTTATTATAGCATGCTTGAAAGAGAGAAACAAAGTAAATTAGTAATTAAAGGGCTCAAGCTAGCATGATGAATGAATTGCATTAATCATGAAGCAAACCACATACCCAGTTCCACCCGAACTGATATAAGCTGGAGCTACCTTGATGGTGTGGCACACCTTCAATTTGGGCACGTTTGTCCTTGGCCTCAGTCGGCTCCCCTTCCATCTTTCAACACCTGCCATGACAAAGAGTAAACGAAATTAGTACAACATAAAAAAATACCGACATGAATAATAATATGTATATCACTTAAGTGTATCATCATCAAGTACAACATAAAAAAATTGAATACCTGACACTACTAATAATCTCGATCAGTATCATCAATAAATGCATAATCATCATCATCACTATAATCAATGACGGGCTCATAGGGTTCAGTGGCATCAACATGTGGAAGGCCACCTTTACATAATCGGTCAAGCATTGACAAGTCATCCGCAGCAGTAACCTCTTCTTGTTCCGGCTCTTCTCGTTCCTCCTCTGGGGTGATGTGGGATTCACTGTCGCTGTCTACTTCAATGTTTTGGGGTGAAGTATACCGGTTCTTGAAACGCTTTTTGGAAAGACGTGTCTCTTGGAAGAATTCTCCTTCATATGTGTCTGGGTTAATGTGAGGTTCATAATCCTCTTCCTTTGGGGGAGATAGTCTAGCATGTGGTGGCACGTCATAAACGACATCCCAACCTTTCAGATTTGGATTAGTTTGGCAGGCCCACGGTAGATAGAATACTTGGGTCGCCTGTTGAGCCGTAATATAGACATCAGAAACATCTAAATGGGTGCTTTGGTTGATTTCAACTAGCCTTTCTTCTTCTACTTCTTTCATCTTTTTTCTACTTTTTTTTACTTCTTTTCGTTTCTTCTTTTCTTCTTCTTCTACTTCTTCTACTTCTTTTCTTCTTCTTCTTCTTTCATCTTTTTTCTACTTCTTTTCTTTTCTTCCTTTCTTCTTCTTCTACTTCTTTTCTTCTTTTTCTTTTTCCATCTTTTTTCTACTTTTTTTCTTTTCTTCTTGTTCTACTTCTTCTACTACTTCTACTTCTTCTAATTCTTCTAATTCTTTTCTAACACTAACACTAACACAATCTAGCACTAACAATTAAACAGCAAAAAAGATGAAAAAACAGAAGAAAAAAGAAGTAGTCCCTCACCGGAGCAATGGGACGATCGGTGGCGGGGGGGTGGTGGTGGGGGCGGCGAGTGGCAGAGGGGTGGTGGGGCGACGAGGCGTCGGCGGGTGGGGTAGGGGCGGAGGGGTGGTGGGGGCGACGAGCCAAGGGTGCGGGGGCGAGGGCGTCAGGGCAGGGGCGGCGGCGGTGGGGGGGGGGCGGCGCCTGGCGGCGGGGTCGGCGGTGGATCTAGCTAGGGCGGGGCATCGGAGAGGAGAGAGGAAGAGAAGAGAGAGTAATGGGCGGGGGGGTGTGGCGTCCGTTAGTTACTCTGCTCTTTGCCTTCCGCCTTTATCTCTCTTTGCCGTCTGCTAGCAAATGGCAAAGAGTTGGGGTGTTAAGTTTTTTTAAACGGGCAGGGGGGTGGGGGCCACCTCCCTCTTTGCCGTCAGCCAGCGGACGACAAAGATTCTTTGCCGTCAGCTGGCGGACGACAAAGAAATGGCGCATGGCAAAGACCTTCTTTGCCATCTGCCGTTTCTTTGCCGTCTGCTTTTCGGTAGCTGATGGCAAAGAGCTTCTTTGCCGTCCGCTAGTGGATGGCAAAGATCTGGCCGATGGCAAAGTAGCTGATTCCAGTACTGATTTCCTGTGAAGTAAAAAACAAGAAAAAAATAGCAACTAGCACTGGGCACTATGTCAATAGGTTAGTCCCAATAAATGATAGAAAGTTGCTACAAAGAAATGATTGTAAAACATCCAATAATGATAATATAATAGCATGGAACAATCAAAAGTAATAGATACATTGGAGACGTATCAGTACCACATAACTACCCCTTTTCAGGATTCTGGAGCGTTCTGGAAGGTTTCCTCTATGTGCTCTTCTGGTTTCATAGTTTGAATGGCATTAGTTTCAACATAAATGGGTGTACCTGATATATAATGCTTGATTCTTTGGCCATTAACCACCCTTTAATTAGTGCCTTTGGCATTTTTGATCTTGATAGCTCCGGAGATAAACTTCTTTAATGATATATGGTCCTTCCCATTTAGAGAGAAGCTTTCCGGCAAAGAATCTTAAACGACAATTGTATAATAGAACTTCATCACCTACTTTGAATTCCCGTTTTTGATTTTTTTTTATCATGCCATCTTTTAACTTTTTTTAAACAATTTGGTATTCTCATAAGCTTGTGTCCTCCATTCATCTAGAGAACAAATATCAAAGAACCTCTTTTCACCAGCAAGTTTGAAATCATAATTAAGTTCTTTAATTTTCTAGTAAGCTTTATGTTCTAACTCAAGAGGTAAATGACATGCTTTTCCATAGATCATTTTATATTGAGACATACCCATAGAAGTTTTATAAGCATTTCCGTATGCCCACAATGCATCATCAAGTTTCTGAGACCAATTCTTTCTAGATCTATTAATGGTCTTTTGCAAAATTAACTTCATTTCTCTATTACTCAATTCAACTTGAACACTATATTAAGGATGATAAGGTGGCACAATTCTATGGTTAACATCATATTTGGCAAGAAGTTTGCGTAATGCACCATGAATAAAATGTGAACCACCATCAGTCATTAAATATCTCGGGACTCTAAACCTCGAGAAAACAATTACTTTAAGCATTTTAATAGAAGTGTTATGATCAACACTACTAGTTGGAATAGCTTCCGCCCACTTAGTAACATAATCAACGACAAGTTAAATATGTGTATACCCATTAGAGGAAGGAAAAGGTCCCATATAATCAAATCCCCAAACATCAAATGGTTCAATAACAAGTGAATAATTCATAGGCATTTCCTAACTTCTACTAATATTACCAATTCTTTGACATTCAACACAAGAAAGGACAAACTTACGTGCATCTTGAAGAGAGCAGACCAATAAAAACCATATTGTAATACCTTATGTGTAGTTCTGTCTCCAGCATGGCATGCTCCGTTTGCCTCAGAGCGACACTTCTATATCCCTCGGGGTAGAAGGCAGGTGAGGGAGTTCCGGACTAGGGGGTGTCCGGATAGCCGAACTGTCATGATCGGCCGGACTCCAAGACTATGAAGATACAAGATTGAAGACTTCGTCCCGTGTCCGGATGGGACTTTCCTTGGCGTGGAAGGCAAGCTTGGCGATACGGATATGTAGATCTCCTACCATTGTAACCGACTCTGTGTAACCCTAGCCCTCTCTGGTGTCTATATAAACCGGATGGATTTAGTCCGTAGGACGAACAACAATCATACCATAGGCTAGCTTCTAGGGTTTAGCCTCCTTGATCTCGTGGTAGATCCACTCTTGTAACACACATCATCAATATTAATCAAGCAGGACGTAGGTTTTTACCTCCATCAAGAGGGCCCAAACCTGGGTAAAACATTGTGTCCCTTGTCTCCTGTTACCATCCGCCTAGACGCACAGTTCAGGACCCCCTACCCGAGATCCGCCGGTTTTGACACTGACATTGGTGCTTTCATTGAGAGTTCCTCTGTGTCGTCACCGATAGGCTCGATGGCTTCTTTGATCACCATCAACGACGCAGTCGAGGGTGAGACCTTCCTCCCCGGACAGATCTTCGTATTCGGCGGCTTCGCACTGCGGGCCAATTCGCTTGGCCAACTGGAGCAGATCGAAAGCTATGCCCCTGGCCGTCAGGTCAGATTTGGAAGTTTGAACTTCACGGCCGACATCCGCGGGGACTTGATCCTCGATGGATTCGAGCCACAGCCAAGCGTGCCGCACTGTCACGGCGAGCATGATTTAGCTCTGCAGCCGGACAGTACCCTGGAGGCCGCACTCGAACCCGCTCCGATCTTCAATTCGGAGCCAGCTGCGCAGGTCGAAGACGGATGGCTAGACACCGCCTCGGGGGCTGCAACCTCTACGGTGATAGAGCCGAACACTGACCTTGTCCCTCATAAAGCTCGTGACTCCAAGGTGCCGGACTCCTCGCCGGACTCCGAACCTCCCGTGCCCCCTCCGATCGAATCTGATTGGGCGCCGATCATGGAGTTCACCGCAGCGGACATCTTTCAACACTCACCTTTCAGCGACATCTTGAGTTCCCTAAAGTATCTCTCGTTGTCAGGAGAGCCCTGCCGGACTGCGGTCAGGACGGTTGAGATGGGGACGACAAAGAAATTCATTGCCCACCCACCACCCACTTAGTAGCCACTGTCGACGATCTAACCGACATGCTAGACTATGACTCCGAAGACATCGAGGGTATGGACGACGATGCCGGAGACGACCAAGAACTAGCGCCTAACGGGCACTGGAAAGCCACCCCATCTCACGACGTATACATGGTGGATACACCAAAAGGAAGCGACAATGAGGAAAAACGGGACGTCGCGAAGGACAACTCCCCCAACAAACAACCAAAACAGCGACGCAAGCGCCGCCCAAATACCGGCCTCGATAAAAACGGCACCCATATGGACCCGGCCCTAGAGCAGGGCGAAGTAGTGGACAACGCACATGCCACCAAGCAGCCATCCGAACATGATGAACTGGACAAGCAACCCATCCCCGGCAAAGACGATCTCACATCACCAGAGCATACGAACCTTCATAAAAGGCTCGTCGCCACTGCAAGAAGTTTGAAGAAGCAAAAGCGGAAGCTCAAAACAGCGGAGGACGCACTCAGAATGAGATGGAGCAAAGTACTCAACACCGCAGATAAATATGGTGCTAGTCACCAGACAAAGAGCTACCCGAAGCGCAAGTTGTTGCCCGAATTTGACGAGGAGGCCTTAGAGCCCCCACAGTCAAAAAAGAAAGAAGCCGCCTGGCCGGATAGACGACCAGATGACAGGCCAAGAGCAACAAGGGGCGCCGCACACAAGCTGGCACACGATCAGCATAAAGATCCTCGGAAAAAGGATGACCCAGCCAGGTCTATCTATGGGCCAAAAAAGAAGACTCCAGGAAGCAACATAACCCGCCGAGCATTTGAAGACAACGGCACACCCAAATACAGGGGCGCCGCACACCCACTATGTTTCACCGACGAGGTACTGGATCACGGATTTCCAGCGGGATTCAAACCCGTAAACATAGAGGCATATGACGGAACAACAGACCCCGGAGTCTGGATTGAGGATTATATCCTACACATACATATGGCCAGAGGAGACGATCTCCATGCCATAAAATACCTACCCCTCAAGCTCAAAGGGCCATCTTGGCATTGGCTTAAAACCCTCCCAGAAAATACCATTGGAAGTTGGGAAGAGCTTGAGGATGCGTTTCGAGCAAATTTTCAGGGGACTTATGTCCGGCCTCCGGATGCAGACGATTTAAGTCACATAACTCAACAGCCCGGAGAGTCAGCACGCAAATTCTGGAACAGGTTCCTCACTAAAAAGAACCAAATAGTCGACTGTCCGGACGCTGAAGCCTGAGCAGCCTTTAAACACAACGTCCGAGACGAATGGCTCGCCAGACACCTCGGCCAGGAAAAACCAAGAACAATGGCCGCACTAACAAGCCTCATGACCTGCTTTTGCACGGGGGAAGACAGCTGGCTGGCTAGATGCAGCACCAGCGACCCAAGTACATCCGAAGTCAGGGATGGAAATGGGAAATCATGACGCAGAAAAGATCAGCGCCAGAATAAGGAAAATGGCCCAAATAGTACGGCGGTCAACGCCGGATTCAAAAGCTCTCGGCCGAACAACAAAAAATTGCCCCTCAAAGACAACAGTGACGAGCTATCCAACCTAAACAAGATTCTGGATAGACTGTGTCAAATACATGGTACCTCTGAGAAGCCTGCAAACCATACCCACAGAGATTGTTGGGTCTTCAAGCAGTCCGGCCGACTTAACGCCGAACACAAGGGGCTCAACACACCAAGTGAAAGTGACAAAACCCAAAAGCAGCACTCCGGAAAGCAGAAGACTTTTCCACTAGAAGTCAAAATAGTGAACTCACTTCATGTGATAACACACAGCACGGCACCTGCCATACCAGGACACCGCCCACAAAATGGGGATAGACCCTACCAAAATTCGCTATAGCAGCACTTCCTTCAAAGGAGTAACGCCAGGCCTTTAAGCCAATTATACAGGCTCTGTACCACTATAGGTTGTGTTCGGTTCATCCGACAACCCCCATCGCGAAAAGCTCACTCTCCATCGCCCCATTTAACTGTAGCCCTTAAGCACTACTGGGGCGCGAAGCTTTCGCCTGCTTTAATGCAATACCACATTACGCGTTTCTTACGCTTAAAAATGCCCGATCCACATGGCATAATCTCATTAAAAAAAATTAACTCCGAGTGTTCCTCGACCACGGAGAATGTGAGGCTGCCTTGACAGCCACACACCAATTCGACCTTACAGGTCAAGGCCCGTAAAAACGGGTCATTCAGACCTCAGACACGGTTAGGCGAGTCCGGCATAAATAAACAGGGGGCTTCCCAGCCGCATACCCCCTTAATAAGGGGCCGCGCGTATAAATGATGAAGAGCCAATAAAGCTCAACTTTCTTCATCTTCAAAATTATACTTTATTTTTATACAACTTTTGCACGATATTTCTCAGAAACTAAGTCCTTCTCTTTTACAGATGAAGCACGTGCTACACCCGTCCAGGATACAGCACAACGGAGACACAGGCGCAGACATGCAGCAGGGACCCGTTGCAAGGATTCTTTTCAGATTAAGACCCTGCGTAAACCTTTCTTACTGTCTCTTGTTGATACACATCGCCCGGTTTCCTACCATAGCCAAGGAGGAGGCTGGCGTTTTGGCATCGGCCGCGTCAGAAGTTCCCGCCTGTACCTGGACACTAGGGGCTTAGGGCATTGTTCTGCCCGGTATCATAAAGACCGAACACCTCAAGGAGTTATCGGCGTCTCGAGTCAGGCCTTATATGCATCATCTCCGAATCATGTCTTTGGTCAAATGTTGGGTTTGCCCGGCTCCTGTGTTTTGCTGCCTTACGTTCTGCATCATCGGCTAACGCGGCACCAGGAGAACTACTGCGATTGTGCCCCGGTTCAGCCAGGCGAGCACCTCAATAGAGAAAGCCGAAAACTGACTGTCATGATATAGCGAGAGACTGGTCAACCACTCGATCGACCATTGGAATGTTTAGAATTCCTCCACTTTGATGAAGGACCGCTTCCCAGTCTGGCACATACGCACCCCGAGTTCGGAGAAGAGCGGTGCCACCAGGGGCTATATAGTAGCCCCACATTCGAGCTCCTATGGCTAAGTGAAAGTGATAAAGCATTATAGTCCGGTTGCCTAGTTTGCTACGCTATCACCTCCTTAAAAGGACCAAGACGTTGGATTAAGTGTGAAAAAGCAATTTTCTTTTTGCAAACATCCCCGCACCATGTGCGTGGGGGCTGAAGCCAAAGACTGCCATCTTTCAGATTATACATACATATACGGCCGCACAGGAGATAGTTCAATACTTGAACACACAAGTATAAAAAGCTATTGCATTATAAACATGATCTCAGAAATCATACATGTCATTCAAACATAACATCTTTCGAGCACTGTGACTCTATTAAACGAGCGCCCTGCAGGACTTCCTCAAAATAGTGCTCGATGGGGAATCGGCTTTTGTCCGAACCCCGGGATGCAACAGCGGTGGCATCCATCTCTGCCCAGTATGTCTTACCACGGGCAAGAGCCATCCGTGCACCTTCTATGCACGCCGACCGCTTCATCGCCCCAATACGCGGCATCGCCCCAAGGAATTGCTGCAACAAGCCAAAATAACTCTTCGGCTTGGGCCTTTCCGGCCACAGATGAGTGACCACATCCGTCATGGCAAGTCTGGACAATCTATTCAGCTCAGCCCACTCAACCAGCCGATCACTCAACGGAAGTGGACGCTCTGGACTATGGAATTGAGACCAAAAAAGCTCTTCCATTTCTTGATCCTTCTGGCTTCGGAAGTGCATGACTGCATCCGCCGCACTCGCTCCCAAGTCAAGATAAGGATCCTCCGCACCGTACAATCGGCCCAGCTAAGCATACTTCGGATCCGTGAACTTCCTACGCAGCATAAAGGGCTTTCCTGCCACAACGTCTCTAACCTGACGCAGTTCCTCTTTCATAGCCCGCATTGCATTACGGGCATCCTTGGCTTCGGCGTTGGCCTTCTTCAGGTCCTCTTGCTCCGCTCGGTGTTCTCTTTCAAGAACCTCCTGGCGGTCGGTAGCAACTTTTAATTTCGCGGCCATTCCGGCCATCTCCTCCCTGCTTCGGCAGTGAGCAGCCTTCTCGGCTTCTAGCTCTTCGCTGCCTTCGAGGCAGCCGCCTCGCTTTTTCTGGCTTGCTCCTTGGCCCGAGCAAGTTCTGCTCGAAGGTCTTCCATAGCAGCAGCGCCATCTGCATCAAGCATACAAATTGTAAGGAATGGGCATCAGCTCCCTTACTAGGCGACCACGGAGCAACCACATACCTTGTGACTCATCAAGTCGTTTATTGACCAGCGAGATGTCCGCATCCGCAATGTCGAGTTGCCTCTTCAGCTCGGCAAATCCATCAGTCCGGCTGGCCACCGAACGTTCTGCCACCTGCATAGGAAAGGTGATAATCTATAACTGAGATTATGATCCTCGGCACGCTGTCGCTTTCGACAGCATACCAAGTCTCAGGGGCTACTATCTATACAGGGCGCACTTCATGTGCAAAACTGTCAAAAGGTATGTCATTTTTTGCGTACCTCAAACCCCGTCAGCAAACTTCCGACGGCCTCATACAACCCGCTTTCGGCGGACGAGATCCTCTCAATCACCCTACCCATTAATGTGCGGTGATCTTCTGAGATAGACGCCCTCTTGAGCAAATCCTGCAGCTCCACCGGCCGTACTCCAATGGGTGCCGAACTCTCCGGCCCCGCCGGACTCGGGGAGACCCTCCGTGACGACACCTCAGGGTCGCCCGCCCCGCACGACGGGGCGGCAGATGGAGGCATTTCGCTCTCCATCATCTCCGGACGAAGGTCTCCCGATGATGAGCTGTGCTGAGATGGGCTGAGATCCGAACTACAAGGTGAAAACTCTGGTTACCCTTAGAAATTAAGCAGGGATGTCCACTATTACAAAATCCCCCGTTTTTTACTTACGGCTCGCTAGAGGGCTAATTCCTCCGAGGAGACAGTACGGCCGGGGCTCTTCCCGACACAGGACCTTCCGGTACAGACTTCTTTCCCCGCTTTGAGGCCTTGGCCTCCGGGTCTTCGGAAGCAGTCCTCTTCTCCCTCTAGAAGGAGGGACTCTCGATTCCTCCCTTACTGAAAGCCTCCGTGGCTGAGGTGGTAGTTCCCCCGTGCCCCCCTTCGGCCTCCTCCGAAGGTGCAACCTCCAACATTTTGATTAACACGGGATCCTGTGTGGTCTCAGGGAGGGGGGCCGGACACCGTATCAGTTTTGCTTGCGCTATCCACTCATGTCCAAGGGATAGCTGGTTAAAAGGCAAACCCACGGTAAATGAATGGATGATGTGTCCGGACACAGGGCTACTTACTTGAGTATCCGGGCGATTGCAGCTTAGGCCAGCATCCTCGGTCAATTCCGGACGCATCTCTTGCGATCCGAAGAATAGTTTGTACATCTCCGCGGGTGTCAAACCCATGAAGTGTTGAAGAGCTCGTGGCCCCTCCGGATTAAATTCCCACAGGCGGAGGGGGCGATGTTTGCAGGGCAGTAGGCGCCGGATCAGCATAACCTGTACCACTACGACCAGATTGATCTCCCTTTCTTGGAGGCCTCGAATCCGGTCCTGCAACAGGGGAACGTCTTTAGACGGCCCCCAGTCACGCCCCTTGTTGACCCATGACGTCAGCCGCTGTGGAGGGCCCGAGCGGAAGACGGGCGGCAGCCTCTGCCTGCTGCCCTTGGGAGCGGTGATATAGAATCACTCCTGTTGCCACAAGCCGAGCTCCTCCTGAAAAGAGCCCTCGGGCCATGGAGCATCGGCCCTCTTACTTATAACCGCCCCGCCGCACTCTGCCTGACGCCCCTCAATCATCTTCGGCTCCACGTTGAAGGTTTTGAGCCACAAGCCGAAGTGAGGGGTGGTGCGGAGGAAGGCTTCGCAAACGACAATGAATGGTGAGATGTGGAGGATGGACTCCGGAGCCAAGTCATGGAATTCCAGCCCATAGTAAAACATGAGCCCCCTCACGAAGGGATCCGTCGGGAAGCCTAAACCCCGACGGAGGTGAGACACGAACACGACGCTCTCGCCAAGCTCGGGAGTAGGAATAACTTGCCCTCGGGCAGGCAGCCTATGCGAAATCTCGTAGGTTAAGTACCTAGCGTCTCTCAGCTTTAGCGCATCCTCTTCCATGACGGAGGAGGGCATCCACCGGCCTCGTAGGTCGGGGCCGGACATTGTCGAAGATCGAAGGTACCCGAATCTGGAGCCCCGGGTGTTGGAACTCGGGGCGAGGGGCGGATTCGATAGAGGATTGAAGGAAAAGAACGGGCCTTGGTATCATTATAAAGAGGAAGAATACCAAGAGCCGTCCCCGTGACCGTTTGGAACCCGCCTTCGATGGAGGGGGCGTGGCAACGGGCGCGGTTGGGTTACCCACGTCCGTATTGATGGGAATCCCGGAATAAGGGGAACACGATCTCTGCTTCGACAAGACGTGCCAAGAAAACCGCTTCGCTAAACGCGCTGAGGTGGTACAATAAAAACAATTCGAGTAAAGGCTTGGTAATGGTGTGACGTCACGCCACAAAATACGTCAGCAGGTTGAACTTGTGTAATGTTATTCTCTCTACGGTGGTACGTGGAATTTATTTTTGCAGAGCCGGACACTATCCTGGTGTTCACAATCTTCTATAAATTATTTGGAGGAAGAACCCGCCTTGCAATGCCGAAGACAACATGCGCGCCGGACTCATCGTCATTGAAGGCTGGTTCAGGGGCTACTGAGGGAGGTCCGGACTAGGGGGTGTCTGGATAGCTGAACTATCATGATCGGCTGGACTCCAAGACTATGAAGATACAAGATTGAAGACTTCGTCCCGTGTCCGGATGGGACTTTCCTTGGCGTGGAAGGCAAGCTTGGCGATATGGATATGTAGATCTCCTACCATTGTAACCGACTCTGTGTAACCCTAGCCCTCTCCGGTTTCTATATAAACCGGATGGCTTTAGTCTGTAGGACGAACAACAATCATACCATAGGCTAGCTTCTAGGGTTTAGCCTCCTTGATCTCGTGGTAGATCCACTCTTGTAACACACATCCTCAATATTAATCAAGCAGGACGTAGGGTTTCACCTCCATCAAGAGGGCCCGAACCTGGGTAAAACATCGTGTCCCTTGTCTCCTGTTACCATCCGCCTAGGCGCACAGTTCGCGACCCCCTACCCGAGATCCGCCGGTTTTGACACCGACAGCAGGAGTCGATCGATTGGTGGAGTAATAGTAGTGGATGCAAAATCGTTTCGGTCTAGTTGTCACGGACCTAATGCCTATATACATGATCATTGCCATGAATAACATCATAACTATGCGTTTTTTATCAATTCCTCAACACTAATTTGTCTACCCACCATATGCTATTATTATGACAGAGATGCCTCTAATGAAAATGATGGGCCATAGATCTATTTTAATAATAGTACAAAAACAAATACCTTGCTGCAATTTCCTTTCTTTTATTTTACTTTGCAATTTATACACCTACAACTATCAGATTTAATCCTTGCAATTAACGAGTACAAGCGGATTGACAACCCTCTTGCCCGCGTTGGGTGCAAGTGTTTGCTTTTGTGTGTGCAGGTACTGTTTACTAGGCATTTGCCCAAGTCTCCTATTTTTTCAATAACCTTGGTTCTCTACTGAGCGAAATACTATCCGCTACTATATTGCTTCACCCTTCCTCTTTGGAGAAAATCCCAACGCAGCTCACAAGTAGTAGCCCCCCTTGGCTCCTCTTGTTCTCCCCAGATGCTTCTTGGAACCTTCGTGCTCCAAATTTTTTTACTAAATTGGCACGGTATTTTGACCTCCATAGATAGAGATTTTCCATAAAACAAAAAAACATGCAGAAAAAAGGAAGTGACACTAGACACAAGATTAATAGGTTTGTCCAAAAAAATAATATAAAATACTATAAAAAGTATTCAAAATGATAATATCATAGTATGAAACAATCAAAAACTATAAATATGTTTGAGACGTGTACCAAAGCTAATGCAGAGTAGATGTGCTTGGGCCAGAGACCAATTGCTTATTTGGGACATGTTATTAGTCAAGGAGTGAGTACAGATCCAAGTAAGTTTACATCTATAGCTGAATGGCGTGTGCCTACTTTAATGCAAAAGAAATTAGAGGTTTTCAAGGATTTACGTGCTATTATAGGAAATTTATTGAGCACTACGATTTAATTAGTAAACCTCTCAGTAAATTACTTAGAAATAATTCAATTCTTATGGACCCTCTCACACTAAAGTACTTTTCCAGACATTAAAGCGAGCTCTTATGTCAACTCCAGTTTTGATTCTACCTTATTTCAGTAAACCCTTCGTCATTGAGGCTAATGCCCGTGACATAGTATTGGAGTTGTTTAATGCAATATGGGTACCCTCTTATGGGCGTAAAGCTTTAGTCCATAAAATCAATCTCTCTTGGTGTATAAAAAGAATATTTGGTCATTCTACTCGCAGTTGAACACTAGAGATCATATCTTCATGTTCAAGAGTTTACAATTATAACTGATCCAAAGATTTTAGCTTGCATAGGAACTCAAAGATTGCATACAACATGGCAACACAAGGCTTTGGCAAAATGGCGGGGCTACAATATAAGACTATCTACAACACAATAATGTTTTCATGCATTATTCTGTTGGATTGGCGTGAGAAAATTTATCAGAGACATGGGTCAAGTCCTTTATCATTTTTCATCAAGCAAAACCTAAAAAGAGTAGCATATCATGGGTTACTCTGTCCCTTACCCATTTCAAGACAAGATCGGGAGATGGTTACAAAGCATTTTATTAGATGGATTACTAGTTTCAAGCAAGTACAACCGTATTTTAGCGGTGATTAACAAATTTACTAAATATGTCCATTTTATTTCTCTCCAACATCCTTTTAATGCTCAGAAAGAAGAAGACATGCTCGTTGACAATGTTTACAAGCTACACAGCATGCCCAAATCCATTGCATCAGATAGAGATCCTATTTTCAGTAGTACATTCTAGAAACTTGTGGTGAAAGCTACTAGCAGTGAGATGAAAATGAGCACTGCCAATCACCTTGAAACTGATGGACAAAGAGAAAGAGTTAATCAACTGGTCGAATGCCCTTTGAGATGCTTTATCAGTGCTCATGCTCACAAATGGTGTAAATGGCTGTCATTATGTGAGTTCCGGTATAGTACAAATTGGCATTCTTCCTTAGGCAAAACACCATCCGAAAACTTATATGGCCATGCTCTCAAATATTTTGGTATTTTTGCCACTGATGTTGCTTACATTGACATTACTCACTGGTTGGCAGTTGGCATAAATAGCTTTTGTTATTGATTTAATTAGACAATGTTGCTCACATCTCAAAGGAGAATGGAATCTCAGGCTGATAAAGAAGAGAACTGAAAGTCATTTTCAAGTGGGTGATCAAGTGTTCTTGAAGTTGCAACCATTTGTGCAATCCTCTGTGGTTAGGACAGCTAATCACAAATTCTCTTTTAAGTACTGTGGGGCCTATGTCATCACTGAAAAGATTGAAGAGCTAGCTTATTGTCTGAATCTTCCACCTTCAAGCAGAATTCTCCCAATTATCCATGTATCTCAACTAAAGCAATGTGTACCTTCCCACCATGAGGTACAATCAGCTCTTCCTCCTCCTAATGCTCTTCTTCAGGTTCATGTCAAAATTCTGCAGCATCGTGTTCGTCAGTGATGACATCGTACCATCCTGCAAGTGCTCGTTCAATGGAGTGGCACGAATGCTTCTGTTGCTACCTGGGAAGATTTGGACTATCTTCGTCCACAGCTCCCTCGATTAGTGGCTTGGGGACAAGCCGGTTCTGAAGGAGGAGGGATTGCCAAGGGTGCTAGTGTTAGCCGGAATCCAAATCCAAGCAATGGGTTGGTGCCTCGACACCAGAAAAGAGGTGCGACTTCCCACCGGCTTGCAGGTCGTGAATTGGTCCGTGACCTGGTAACATTTTCCATGTATATATAGTTACTAGCCGTTTGAATGACGTAAAAAAGCCGTAGCATTTGAAACTTGGCGAGGAAGAAATGGCCATTTGGCTAGCTTGTAATTTTGAATTGTATAGAGGTGAGGGAGGTTGGGTGGAATTCCTGTGCAACAAACCTTAGAGCAACTCTAGTAGACCCTGTAAAACCGCGACCCACATAAGGCGTTTACAGTTCGACGAAGAACTGTTTTGCGGGTCGAAATCGTGCACGGCAGAGTAGAACCCGTATATGAAACTGTATAATTTGAAAAAAAAACTTTCGCAGGAGAAATTGCAACCACACTAGTTCATCGCATACTACATGACCATTCATAGTTCATCATCACATACTACATTATCATACATACTACATTCTACTACTACTACTAGAGGGGTGAGGATCTCGCAGAGCGAGGCCGAGGTTGATATACCATGGACGAGCTCGCGGCCGTTGGAGCTGACGAGATCGATGAACTTCTCCCTCTGCTCCTCGCGGGTGCGCTGCCAGTCGGCGTCCTCGCCCTTCGCGGCAAGGTTGACCGCGACCGCCTGCTTGAGGATGAGGTCTTCGAGCTCCTCACCGTGGCGCCGGCGCTCCGCCTCCTCGCCCAAGCCCCGTTCGGAAATGGCAACCGCGACCACGTCGAAATCTGCCACAAAAATCTTCGGGCCCGACGACCCCTCGGCGCTCGATCTCCTCCGGCTCCTACTTGACGGCGACGACCTCGATCTCCTCCGGCTCCTCCGACCACTCCCTCTTCACGGGGAGAAGCCTCGCGCCGGAAGAGGAAGAGCTTGTGGCGTGGGAAGATCTGCTGCGGAGGACGAGCCCGCAGCCGAGGAGGGCGTACGCCCGTGCCGACGGTCGTACTCCTCCGTCTCGCGAACGAGGAAGCTCAGCGGGAGCTCGAGGCCCTTGTTCGTCCACTTCCTCGCCGCGCGCTTCCTCGCGCCGTCCGAGCGATCACGCCGCTCGCGCTCGGGGTAGCCGCCCCCACCGGAGCTGCCACCGAAGCTGCGGCCGGAGTTCCACATGGCGGCTGGAGGCGGAAGGGGCCCACCGGTGGCGAGAAATGTGAGGAGCGGAGTGGGGAATTGCGGCGAGATGTGGCGGCAGGGGGATAGGATTTCGACCCGTATCTACCCCGCGAGCCCGTAGATATACTGCTTCGGGGGTGGTTTGCGGGCCGCGATAAAAAAAATTACGGGCAGAGCCCGTATACTCGCCGGAATATTTTAGGGGGGTGGGACATTGCCGTTCTTCCTTTTTTTTCATCCGACAGTGAGCTTGAAAAAACTTCAAAGCTTTGTCTGGTGCCAGACCAGTAACAGTGTAGCACGAGGCACCCATGCACGGCTTAAGTTTCACCATCTGCCGACTGCCGTGTTAAAAAAACAGTTTCACCATCTGCTTAGCCACGCACTGACGCACGCATCTCGCCCTCAGCTCTCATGGCACCCCAGCAGCAGCTCCTCCTGCTGCTCCTCCTCCTGGCCACGCCGTTGCCGCGGCCGGCCGCCGCCGACGACGGGGCCGCTGGGCAACCGCCACTGGTGCATCCGTTCTTCTACTACTCTCCTCCGCCGCCGTCGGCGCTTCCTCTCACCGTCCCGCCGCCGACGCCGACGCCGACACCGTGCAGCTGCGGGCCGATGCAGTCGCCCACCACTGCTTGCAACTGCGGGAGGATGCCGCCGCCTGGGATCGACCGCCGCAGCCCGCCGGCCGGGCGCCACGGGCTCCATTCCGGGTCCCACGCGCAGACCGGAGTGCAGCTCCATCCCCGGATGCTCTGCGCTGTCGCCGCCGCACTTCTCCTATGGTGGTGCTAGTCAGTCGCTGCTGTGCCACTCAGATCTGTATGTGCGTACTACTGTGCTATGCCATTACTACTTGCATGCTTATTTAGGACAGGGGAATTCCATCAGATTTCCGCGAGGATTATATTGTAAGTTCTTGCAGTGCACTCAGAAATTCCGATGGGTTCGATTAATCTCTCTGCCATATGTATGGATTCGGTTGTTGCAATCCGCATTTGATGGAAGTTGATGACTGAAGAGGGTGTTCGCATGTATGCTCTGTGTCAACTTGTTTGCCTACTTTTCCTTTGTATGAAGAACACCATTAGACCACCCGGCCAGGCAGGCGTCGTCGCGGCGGAGTCTTGTTCTGGTTGTAACTTTACTTCTGTATTTCAGTTTCGATGTGTTCTTGCTCTGCCTGTAAAATGCACTGTTAAGAGTATCAGTAAAGATTGAATTCATGTTAAGGCTTCGCCGAAGGTGGTGGAATTAAGCCGAAGCCGAGGTGTGACTTTTCTTGCTAGACGGTGAGACTGTGTGCCCTGCCGAGAGTAATGAATGAAATATCTTATGTGCCATATGCAAGCCAGGCACTGCTTGAACGTGCGGCTCCCATCGGTCGATCTCGTATCGATAAGGTGTCTACAAGGAAGCGGCTAGAAGCTGCTCCTCTCCTCCCCCTCCTCCTCCCTTCCCCACCTCACCGACTACCAGCCATTCATCCATGGCTCAGCTCCTCCCTCTCTCCTCCGCTGCTCCCAGCTTCCGTCTCGCCGCGACGCCAGGTAGCCATGCTCAGTCGCCTCTCTCCTTCTCTGCTCTCGCTTGCCAGTGCAGATTCCTGGCACAAAAATACTTTTATCCGCGTGCAGGAAATTGAAGTAGCGTCGTAAAACGCCGTGCCTTCTTGAGCTAGCTCCCTCTCCCTGACTACCTTTGCTTCCTCTCCGTGCAGGCAATGGTGTCCCCCGGTTGTCCGTGACGTCAGCCCGCTCTGCTGCTCGTGGTAGTAATTTAAGCTAGATCTTCCATTATTCTCTTCGGCAATTCTCTGTTCCCTTCAGTTTATTCTTGCACGCCGTCTTAAACTGTGTAGCAATTTCACTAGTCCATGTCGCCCAGAGCTGGCGTTTTATCAAATTTCCGCTCACTACTTACCTCTGTACTTGGTAGTGAGCAGGAGGAGCATGAGGCTCAAGTCCCTGCGCGTCAGGTGCGAGCAGGGGTCCAAGGGCGGCCCCGGGCTGGACGTGTGGCTCAGCCGCGGCGCCATGCTCGCCTTCTTCGGGGCGGTCGGCGTGGAGCTCACTACCGGCAAAGGGGTGCTTCAGGTTCAGCAGCTCGCGTGCCAACTCTCTTTCCCTGTTTGATGGTAAAAAAATGGAAGCGTGAGTGCGTGACTGGCGTTGCTTTGCTTCTCTGCAGAACGTAGGGCTGATGGCGCCGCTGCCGGCGTTGGCGCTGGGGCTCACCGGAGTGGTCGGGGTCGTCACCGCATTTATCATCTTCCAGTCTGGATCGTCGGATTGATCAATCGCTCCATGTTAATTTGCGCTGCTGTGAGAAAGGAAAAAAAATATATCTCGAGTTGTCTTTCTTGCTTCCCAAAGGCGTCTATGAATTACTCTCGTTCAGTGGCGGGCATGGCATATTTTGTACTATTAGCATGTAGTAGCGTATTAAGTATTACTATAACTTAATAATGACCAATCTAAATTGTTGATTCCTTATGCTAGCCACTCTTCTATACAGTTTGGAACTGATAAACCTGATAGGCCGGGACGTGTTTCACAGGAGTTAATTGCATGGAACTACCATACTTCGGCACGTCGTAACGAATTGGTACCACTAGTCACATTTTTTACAAGTCAGTACCAACTCCCAGCCTAAGTGTTGCAATGTGGTCTTACAGTCGTATAAGCACGTATTGACAGTGTTTCTGACCGAGCGGCCCCGCCTGTCAGGTGACACGTTGGCCAACCCGCGCGTGCCACTCCGTTGACTAGGACGAAGCTGGCTCAGTCGTTCTTGGCTTGGTCGAACCGGTTCCAACAAGACGAACCCTAGCTCTCGTTTCCCTCTCTCTCTGCCCTCGTAGCGCGGCTCTCTGGCTATGGCGGCGACGACTCCCGGCAGTGGTGACGGTGGTTGTACCAGCGATGGTGGTGTGGGCGGCTACGAAGACCTTCCGGGCATCGGGAGCGATGAGCATGTAGGTGTCGACGGCGGCGGCTCCAATTCGTATTACTTGAGCGACGATGAGGGTTTGGATTTGGATGAGGCGCCACTGTCCATGGAGCAACGGGTGACGATGGCAGAGATTTGGGTGGCCAACCCTACCACTAGTCATCCCTAGACGAGTGGAGTGTTGTATGTCCCTCTCCTCTCTTCTTTCAGCCTAGTTCAAATTGGGGGCCAGGGTTAGTTATACTGAATTTTTCAATTTTGCTGTCAATTGTAGTTTGGATGATGCTATTTGGATGTCGAGGGAACCCTAATCACCAAAGTAGTTGGGTTTGGGGGGTCTCGGCATCAAGGGAACCGTAACCACCAAAGCACTTGGGTTTGGGGGGTCTCGGCGTCGAGGAACCCTAATTACCAAACTACTTGGTTCTAGGGGGGCTCGGCATCGAGGATACCCTAATCACCAAAGTACTTGGATTTGGGGGGTCTCGGCATCGAGGGAATCCTAATGACCAAACTATCTAGGTCTAGGGGGGCTCGACGTTGAGGTTACCCTAATCACCACCATCTACCATATATATACATTCATGCACCATCTATCCTCCATTTATCATAGCAACATATATCATGATATATATAACTTCAACTATATCTACCAGCCATCTATCAAAGCAACATAGATCAAGATATATAACTTGAACCATCTAATATAGCATACTTGAGAATAATTAATAGATTCTTACAAACCATAGATTCTTAAAGCTGCATAATTAATAGATTCTTACATTACAACATAGCTACAGACAATAGCATAGTGGAGTTCAACATAGTTCATACCTAGTAGATCCGTACATTACACTTCATTACACCACCATTCTTCACAAAAGGTTAGCAAAGCATACTCTTCTTCATCTACTCAGTTCATCTTCATCTTCATCTATCTCATTCCTCCAAGATGTCATGGATCAACTTCAACTTCTGTTTGTTCTTCTCCACTGCCTTCAACTGATCAGCAATCTGGAGCTTGAGCTCATCCTTGCGTTTAATGAGATTCTCATGTCCCTTCTTGAGATCACACATGTGAAGGTTCAACTGTAGATTCTCTTCAGTGAGTTTTTTCTCAGACTTGGTGAGTTCATCAACCTGAACCTTCAAATTCCTGTTGTCTTCACTTAGCTTTTCATTCACTTTCAAATGATTCATCTTCAGGTTCATAATGAATTTGCCTTGAGCTTCTAACAGGTTCATAAGCAACGCATACTTCTCTTGCAACTTCAAGTTCTCTGCCTCTTCTTCTACATCTCACTCTTCATGCCAGCCACAACTGCACTGGTAACCTTAGCTCTCTTCTCCTCAGCACCCTGCATCTTAGCCTGCACATAGCTTAAATCCAGCACCTTGTCCTCTTGGGCATTGAGAAGTTGATGAACATCTTCAACTAGTCTGTCATAGTTGGCATCCAGATTCTTTTTCCCTTCTGTAAGGTGGTGAATAGTAAGTGAACTCTCCAAGTTATCCTTCCTCCTACCACTCCTGCTATCTTCATACATTTCCCAAAGCTTTAACAATGCATTTTGCATTGTGGGAGGCTACTCTGGGTCAACCCACCCAAGAAAACCACAATTTTGACCTTCCTGCAATATAGCAAACACTTATATTGTTACTCTCTACAGAATTCCAATTTACAAAGGACAAATTTTAAACATCAAGAAATAGCATAGCAACTAGAACCTAGCCATGTGGCCAACTAAACAATGATAATTCTACAACAACCTAAGCTCCAAGACAAATGCTACTGCAATAAACAATAAAGACCAGCAGCTATGAAGCACTCAACTTTCAACATCCACTCTAGTGAATAGCCTACTTGCCTCAATTAAGCAATGAGTATCCCCACTGCTAACTAAGCTCCTGGCCAAATATACTAAAATCTAGTGGCCAATTTAACTACACAAAAAATGCAAGAGCACATGCCTACACAACTTGTTCCAGTGAGTATCAATACTACTAAATGACTAAACAATGAGCATCTCCACAGCTAACTAAGCTCCTGGCCAAATATAATAGTAACATCTAGTGGCCTATTTAACTACATAGAAAAAGCATGAGCACATGCCTACACAAATTTTTTCAAGTGAGCATCAATACTACTAAATGACTAAACAATTACCATCATCAGTACTACTAAATGACTAAAAGAGGCTACACTAAATGATTAAACAGAGGCTACACTAAGTGGCTAATCAAATGTCTACAGAAGTTACTACCAATTTTAATACAAAGAACAAAATATGTGCATGATCCTTACAAGCTGAGCACAAACTAGAAACCTCCCTTCCGTCTCAAATCCTTCAAAGGCTACACGATGCTCAGCTGACACCCGATGCTCCACGCAAAGACCCTGGGGTGCCATCTCGATGCCCATGTAGTCTTGGTCTTCAATACTAGCAGGAATATAGATGAGCAAAATAAACCAAAAAACGCCAAATCAAAAAACTAATCCCCAAATCAGAAACCTTAACCCTAACTCTACCACTGACCTGGTACAACATGCCGTCAAAGGAGGAGTTGATGTACTGCAGGCTAGAGCAGTCGTGGTTACTCTCATCCTCGACCACCATGGTGCGGTGGTGGCGGCGGCGGACTGCATGGAGAACATCGGCGAACCGAGGTAGAGAGTGCGTCAGTTGGTTTGGTTCGAGCCGACCCATCCAGTTACAACGACCGAGTCGCCTTCGTCCTACTTAGCAGAGCGGCGTACGCGGGTTGACCAGTGTCTCACATGACATGTGGGGCCGCTCGATCAGATACACGATCAATACGTTCTTATACCGCTGTCGGACCATTTTACAACACTCATGTATTGCGTAAGAGTTGAAAAAGCTGAAGCGCGTTAAAAAGTATGAAACAATTGCTTGGCTCGTCATCGGGGTTGTGCATGATGGGAGTATTTTGTGTAATGAAAATGAAGCATGGCCTAACTATATGATTTTGTAGGGATAAGCTTTCTTTGGCTATGCTATTTTGATAGGACATGATTATTTGTTAGTATGCTTTGAAGCATTATTATTTTTATGTTTAATAAGCTTTTATTTTGAATCATTTGAATCTGAACATTCATGCCACGATAAAGAAAATTACATTGAGAATTATGATAGGTAGCATTCCACATCAAAAATTTCTTTTTTATCATTTACGTACTCGAGGATGAGCAGGAATTAAGCTTGGGGATGCTTGATACGTCTCCAATGTATCTATAATTTTTGATTGTTCCATGCTATTATATTACCCCTTTTGGATGTCTATGGGCTTTATTTTACACATTTATATCATTTTTGGGACTAACCTACTAACCGGAGGCCCAGCTCGTAATGCTGTTTTTTTGCCTATTTCAGTATTTCGAAGAAAAGGAATATCAAACGGAGTCCAAACGGAATGAAACCTTTAGGAGCATGATTTTTGGAACGAACGTGATCCAAAGGACTTGGAGTGCAAGCCAAGAAGCAGCCGAGGCGGCCACGAGATAGGAGGGTGCACCCCTCCCCCCCCCATGTAGGGCGCGCCCCCTGTCTCGTGGGCCCCTCGGGCGGCCACTGAGGGAGTCCTGGATTAGGGGCTATCCGGAAAGCCGGACTATATACATCGTCCAGACTATCGAAGTGTGAAGATACAAGACTCAAGACTTCGGCTCGTGTCCGGATGGGACTCTCCTTTGCGTGGAGGACAAGCTTGGCGATCCGGATATTATATTTCCTTCCTTGTAACCGACTCCATGTAAACCCTAGCCCTCTCCGATGTCTATATAAACCGGAGAGGTTGGTCCTTAGGAGGCCGATCACATTTACAATCATACCATCATAGGCTAGCTCTTAGGGTTTAGCCTCTACGATCTCGTGGTAGATCTACTCTTGTACTACTCATATCTTCAATATTAATCAAGCAGGAAGTAGGGTTTTACCTCCATCGAGAGGGCCCAAACTTGGGTAAACATTGTGTCCCTTGCTCCCTATTACCATCAGCCTAAGATGCACAGATCGGGCCCCCCTACCCGAGATCCGCCGGTTTTGACATCGACATTGATGCTTTCATTGAGAGTTGCTCTGTGTCGTTGCTGCAAGGCTCGATGGCTCTTCTCGTCGTCAAGGACAACATTACCTCGGGGGGAGCACTGGCTGTAGGCCAAACTCTTCGACTTGGAGGCTTTACCATGGCCACCCCATCAGCGGTAGCGCCGACGATGGCCTCTCGGGTCATCAATCGCAACCTTCGCGTCAGTTCGGAACTCGCCGAACAGATAGATCCGATGGAGCTCTCCTCCCTTAATGAGCTCTTGGATCGCATCGCCGCTCTGGGGGTCGTTATAGACTATGACCGGATCAGGCGTAAACCTGACCAAAGGGACATCATATCCCCGCCGGCCACCCATGAGATAGCGGTAGTGGAGGAACCTCACACGGATCGCCACTCGACTTTGAGGACGAACTATGTCTGGATCACCGAACTCCTTGAGCCCAATACCTGCTCAAAGGAAGACATGACCCAAGTCCCGGACTTAGAACCGGGCGTTGGGCCGAAGAAATTGGGCGGCACTCCGGATCCCGAGCTGTCAGGCTCGAAACCTCCCACGCCCCTGGGTGTTAGATCGGATCAGAATCCAGATTCAACTAACAACACCCACCAGTACTTAAGCCGTCTCTCCCGCATCAGGCAAGAGCCCTAGAGACTGTACATTGCTACTGGGTCAGATTCCTCCTTGTGCTTAACAAGGTCAAGGACTGTCGCGAGGAGGACGTAGTCTTACTCTTCTACAAAAACTGCACAGACAAAGGACTCCTTAATGCTATAAGCCGCCGTGACATAGTTGTGACACCCCTGATTCAATCGTACACTAATCATGCACGCAAATGTGTACGATCAAGATCAGGGACTCACGGGAAGATATCACAACACAACTCTACAAATAAAATAAGTCATACAAGCATCATAATACAAGCCAGGGGCCTCGAGGGCTCGAATACAAGTGCTCGATCATAGACGAGTCAGCGGAAGCAACAATATCTGAGTATAGACATAAGTTAAACAAGTTGCCATAAGATGGCTAGCACAAACTGGGATACAGATCGAAAGAGGTGCAGGCCTCCTGCCTGGGATCCTCCTAACTACTCCTGGTCGTCGTCAGCGGGCTGCACGTAGTAGTAGGCACCTCCAGTGTAGTAGGAATCATCATCGACAGTGGCATCTGGCTCCAGGGCTCCAGCATCTGGTTGCGACAACCAGGTAGAAGGGAAAGGGGAAAAGAGGGAGAAAAGCAACCGTGAGTACTCATCCAAAGTACTCGCAAGCAAGGAGCTACACTACATATGCATGGGTATATGTGTAAAAGGCCATATCGGTGGACTGAACTGCAGAATGCCAGACTAAAAGGGGGATAGCTAATCCTGTTGAAGACTACGCTTCTGGCAGCCTCCGACTTGTAGCATGTAGAAGAGGGTAGATTGAAGTCCTCCAAGTAGCATCTCCAAGTAGCATCTCCAAGCAGCATCGCAGTAGCATAATCCTACCCGGCGATCCTCCCCTCGTCGCCCTGTGGAAAAGCGATCACCGGGTTGTCTGTGGAACTTGGAAGGGTGTGTTTTATTAAGTATCCGGTTCTAGTTGTCATAAGGTCAAGGTATAACTCCAAGTCGTCCTGTTACCGAAGATCACGGCTATTCGAATAGATTAACTTCCCTGCAGGGGTGCACCACATAACCCAACACGCTCGATCCCATTTGGCCGGACACACTTTCCTGGGTCATGCCCGGCCTCGGAAGATCAACACGTCGCAGCCCTACCTAGGCAAATCAGAGAGGCCAGCACGCCGGTCTAAACCTAAGCGCACAGGGGTCTGGGCCCATCGCCCATAGCACACCTGCACGTTGCGAGGGCGGCCGAAAGCAGACCTAGCCTAGTGGCGTTCCAGTCCAATTCGGCGCGCGCCGCTCCGTCGCTGACGTCTGAAGTGCTTCGGCTGATACCACGACGTCGGGATACCCATAACTACTCCCACGTAGATGGTTAGTGCGTATAGGCTCGTAGCCGACTCAGATCAAATACCAAGATCTTGTTAAGCGTGTTAAGTATCCGCGAACACCGAACAGGGCCAGGCCCACCTGTCTCCTAGGTGGTCTCAACCTGCCCTGCCGCTCCGCCACAAAGTAACAGTCGGGGGCCGTCGGGAACTCAGGCCCACCACTACCTGGATGGAGCCACCTGCCCCTTCAGCCCCCATCTCCAAACAGTATCACCAGTAATGTAACAGTGTAAAATATATAGTATATGCCCGTGATCACCTCCCGAAGTGATCACAGCCCAGTAGTATAGCATGGAAGACGGACAAGAGTGTAGGGTCACTGATGGAACACTAGCATCCTATACTAAGCATTTAGGATTGCGGGTAAGGTATCAATGACTGTAGCAGCAATGACAGGCTATGCATCAGAATAGGATTAACGGAAAGCAGTAACATGCTACACTACTCTAATGCAAGCAGTATAGAGAAGAGTAGGCGATATCTGGTGATCAAAGGGGGGGCTTGCCTGGTTGCTCTGGCAAGAGAGAGGGGTCGTCAACTCCGTAGTCGAACTGGGCAGCAGCAGCGTCGGTCTCGTAGTCTACGGGAGAGAAGAGGGGGAAGAAACAATGAATACCATGTAAACAGATGCATATCGATGCATGACATGACAAGTAACGATGCTAGGCGTGCCCTAACGTGGTATGAGGTGGTACCGGTTAAGGGGGGAAACATCCGGGAAAATATCCCCGGTGTTTCGTGTTTTCGGGCAGAGGAGCCGGAGGGGGAAAGTTGCGGGTTCGATAGGTTAGGGGTGTGTGGCGGACGAACGGACTGTGTATCCGGATTCGTCTCTTCGTTCTGAGCAACTTTCATGTTGAAAATATTTTAATCCGAGTTACGGATTAAAAGATATGATTTTCTAAAGATTTTATTAATTTCTGGAATTTAATTAATTATTTAATTAATTCGAAAAATGGAATTATGACATCAGCATGATGTCATGCTGACGTCAGCAGTCAGCGTTGACCGTTGACCTGGTCAACCTGACATGTGGGTCCCGTGGGACCCACCTGTCATACACTGTTAGTTTAATTAGGGTTTAGGTTAATTGATCAGGTTAATTAAACTCAACTAGTTAATTAAATTAATTAAACCGGATTAATTAACTTAATTAATTCATTAGATAATTAACTAATTAATAATTAATTTTATTAAATCATTTATTTATTTATTATTTTTATTTCTAATTCCTCTTTTTTTTAATAAAACGTTATGGGCATGGGGCCCATCTGTCATAGGCCCCAGGGGCCAAACGGGCAAACGGGCACGGGTGTGGGCACCCGTCGAGGCTAACCCGGGTGCGGCGGACGGAGCCCAGGGGCGCCGGACCCGGGCACCGACTGACCGAGGCCGCAGTTCGCGGCGGCGGCGAGCGCAGGGGACGGCGTCGCGCGGACGCGTGCCCGAGGCCACCAGGGGAGGCGGGCTCCGGTGAGCCGTGGAGCAGCGGT